>NW_011898923.1:0-3256 GCF_000151845.1 Pteropus vampyrus | reverse complement strand
GTTTACATAGAAAGTAAGCAAATGACCCAAAAGCGAGCTGACATCAGAGACTTCAAAAAGTCAAGTTCCAGATCAATTACTGAAGTCAGCCCTTATTCAGCCCTACGTCCCTATATATTCTCTATCTTCATTCACAGGCCTATCTAACAGTACAGTAAGGATGATTCTGAGCTATCATCAAATGACTAAAACTATGATTAGGAGACTTTCAGAAATTATGTGATTACAGAATAAAGACTTATAAAAATGACGAAAATAAAAATTAGGCTTATGATGAAATTTCCTAATCTAAAATGTCTTTTTTAAATGCATAAACTTAGTTATTACTTTAACTGATTTGGAAAGTGGTCTGTTCTTGACAAATCTAAATGAAAATATATTTGATTTTTATTAGCTTCCTATACAAACTAGAAAGCTGTTCTTCCTATGAAATGTGTTAAGTATGTTAAAAATAATTGATAACCAACCCCATATTTTAGTGACTTTGATTAGAATAAGGAGCACAATACAGTAGCAAGCCTGATTAAAAAGCTGTGAAGCATTCTAATAGGTATTCATAATCACTTCCTCTCTTCTTCCTGCCCCCCAAAAGTTTCTTATAATTAATTCTAATTTTCAAAATGAAGCTCTTATATTAGATGTTATATTTTCCTTTTTTAATCTGTATTTTTTCATATAAATCTAATTGATTTTTACAATAGGTAGTATAATCACAATTTCATTTTTTTTTAAGTTGTAAATAGTATATAGTGAAAAGTCTCCCTCTTACTCTTACCCTCAGTTACCTGGTTCCCTTCTCTAAAGGGTTCAAGAGACTTCTTACTGCATACACAAGCAATATGTATTTATATAAATATAGTCTTCGCTTACCATTTTTTAAAAAAAATTGAGGTATAATCGACATATAACATTGTATTAATTTAAAGTGTACAACATAATGATTCAATATTTGTATATACTGCAACATGATCATCACAATAAGTCTAATTAACATCACAATAAATCTAATAAGTCTAATCTGTCACCATACAATTGCAAACATTTTTTTTCTTGTAATGAGGACTTATAAGAGCTACTTTCTTAGCAACTTTCAAATATGCAATACAGTATTATTAACTATAGTAACCATGTTGTACATTACATCCCCATGACTTATTTACAACTGGAAGTCTGCACCTTTTGACCCTCTTCACCCATTTTGCCCACCCTCCAACTCCCTTCCCCCACTGACAACTACCAATCTGTTCTATCTATGAGTTTGGGAAGTGTTTTTTTTTGTTTTTTTGTTTTTTTGGTAATATTCCACATGTAAATGAGATCAAATGCTATTTGTCTTTCACTGTCTAACCATGTCATTTAGCATAATGCCCTCAAGGTCCATCCATGTTGTTGCAAATGGCAAAATTTTATTTTTTTTGTGGCTGAAAATATTCCATTATATACAATACACATATACCACATTTTCTTTAGCACTCATCCATCAATAGACACTTAGGCTGTTTCTATATCTTGACTATTGTAAATAATGCTGCACTGAGCACGGTGGTATATATATATAAGTGTTTTCTTCTTCTTCGGATAAATACCCACTTCCTCCATTTTTATACAAAGGGTAGGATATTACATATGGTTCAGCACCTCGCTTTTTCACTAAATATATCTTGGAGATCATTCTACACAAAAATATTCTTCATTCTTTTGTATGGCTGCAAGGTATTAGCTCTCTATTGATAATGATTACATTTGCACAACCTCCTCCCCCAATCTTTTGCTATTACAAACGATACTGCAATGAATAGTCATACATGTGCCATTTCTAGATTTTTTTCATGGTACTGTTACTTTAGATATTATATAATATGACTGGTCAAAAACAGCTGAAAAGTTGAAAATCTACCTTAGTTTCCATGTTGAGGAGATGAAGTCCTTTTATATTCACTCCTACATACACAGGTATGACTTTATGATTGCTGGGGCTTGCCTTTGTAAATATCTGTCCTGTGAAAAAAGCTGCTCCATATGTAGGAATTTCCCAACAATTTTGTAAGAACATGCGCTGAAGGTGATGCATTTCTTTACTGACACCTTCACTTGTACTAAGATTCTAAAACCAAATAAAGTAAAATAAAGAGATGTGAAGGAGAACATACTTTTGAGAATCCAAACAGGTCAATTAAGAAGTTTCTAAAATCAAGGTTGTCCCCAAAGAAGAATAAAATCGTGTGACATCCCAAGAGCAGTTTTTTTTGAGATCTTATATTAAAAAAATATATATATATCAAGGTCTAAAATATTGTTTGTCTATTCTATTAGGTTTTTTATGGGCAGAGAGAGTGTATTATTTCATGATTTTTAATCTCTAGCCCTTACCACAGTATCCAGCATATAGGAGGTATTCAGCAAAAGATTCTACATTATTAAAAATAAAAATATCTTGCTAGTTTCAGTTTCAGGCATGTGAACCAGAAGACCCATTTTTAATTTCAGGACTATATATTTTATGTACTCATGTTAAAATAATACTAACAAAATTTCAAGTAGGCTATAAAATGCCTTTTTAGTTCTATTAAACAGCTTACCTTATATTCATGAAGAATTCGGTTTGTCCAGTGAGGTGCCTTACTTTTCAATTTGGTAATAGGTACAATGGATTTCAGATTTTCTTCACTGTAAGCAAATATGCCAACATCTTTTAAATAAATCATCTTCAGTAGCTGAAGTAATATAATCATTTAGACACAAATAACTTTAAGTAACTTGGTTTTTGAGCTAAAAATACATTATAAAATCTCAGAGAACTCTAAAACTTCTAAGCAAAAGCCATGATCCTAACATTGCTCAATTTAGAGAAATGTTTCTTTCAATAACCACAAAATATTTTTGAAAATTGAAGACCACAATATACAAACTTTTATATGTGCTAAAATCTCAGTGTTTCTTTCTCAACAAGAAAACACAAAACTAGTTTTTGTGGTGATATTCTTAAATGCATCCGCTTTATAACATTTTCCTACTACTTAAGTCAGGTTTTAGTGAACTTATTTAAACATATAGCAAAGAAACATAAATTTAAAAGTATAAGGATTATCAAACTATAGTCAGATATAAGGAAAACTTTGGAGAGAGTATATATAGTAAGGGATGCTTTACCATACTTTTTTCCCCTCTTATTCCATGCCTGTATTACGAGTGTCCCTCAGTACCCATGGGGGATTGATTCCAGGAACCCCAAGGATGCACAAGTCCTTAGTCAGCC
>NW_011898922.1:4980-6142 GCF_000151845.1 Pteropus vampyrus | reverse complement strand
AATATCCAAAGCAAATAAATATATACATGAAGAACAACGAGACTATATGGCTTCAGGAGCCACCGTAATGGAGTTCGACAGAAATAACAAGTCAATCCGACAGAGACCACACGTGGCGGCAGCGGCTGGACGTCCCCAGAGGAAAGGAACCTGGACCCGCCCTCCCACCACACCTGGGGGCAGCTCCCGATGGGCCGGGACCTGAACGTGAAGCCACGTCCACGTCGCTGTCATCTTGGAGTGGGAAAAATGGGCTATAAGGACGCCAAATCCTAAACCTCGGAAGAAAAGGCGGGAAGGTTCGCAAACGTTAAAATTAAGAACTTTAGGAAAAGAAGTCGTCAATGCAGTAAAAAGACTTGGAGGCGATGTTTGCAGCATCACTCAAAGACGAAGCGCTTGTGGGAAAACTCGTGTGAATCAATACACAAAAAGGACAAGTCCCGGTGCAGGGAAGCGTGAGACACTGACACAGCTCACGCACAAGAGGCTGCGACGGGCCAGGGCGGCCGCTGGCGGAGTGTGAATGGACGTGACCGCGCCGGCGAGGAGCTGGGCTGTCGCTACAGAAGCGAAGCCTCTGCCGTGTGATGCCGTGGGGACGCGGGGTGCACGCCCCACGGAAGCCCACGTGCGAGGGGACGTGCCCTCTGCACGTCCAACGCCCCGAGTGGAGCCGTCTGCGCCCACGAGCGCGGCCTCCCTCTGCACGGACAGGAAGGACGGCCACACGTCGGCGTGGACCAGCTCCCGGCTCCATGCTGAGTGGCTCGGAGGCTGACGTGGGAGAGACGTGCTCACGGACGGGCACACGACGGGGAGGCCAGGGGCCCGAGAATTCCGCACGGTGTCAGGGCTCAGGCCGGCCCACAGGGACGCCCGTGCTTCCCAAGCTCGGCGCTGGGTCCCCGCGCCGCCGCTGCGGTCTGCACGCTCGGGGCTCAGTGCGGCCCCAGGCGGCCGGCGCCTCTGGGGACCCCATTGGGCTGAGCCCCCTGGCCCGTCTGCCTCTCAAGGCCGCCGCGCCGCTGGGCCGGAGCCCCTCAGGCGTCCCAGCCAGGCCCTCAGGGCAGCGAGGAGGACCGAGCCCGCGTCCGGCCGGATGTCCCACGCTGGGACTTGTCCCGTGAGCTCCAACACGAGGGCCAACGTCAATCCATGC
>NW_011898922.1:0-745 GCF_000151845.1 Pteropus vampyrus | reverse complement strand
CCCCACAGTGACACCCCCACAGAGACACCCCCATGGTAACACCCCACAGTGACAACCCCATAGCGACATCCCCACAGCGACACCCCCAGAGCAGCACCCTGCACAGCGGCACCCCCACCGCAGCGAGCGTGCTCTGCTGGGGGCACCGGCCCGTCTTAGGGAGACGCCACGGGGGCGCCTCGAGTTGGGTCTCCGCACTCTGGGGAAGAGGCTGTCACACGAGCTCGGCGGGAAGCAGCCGGAATCCATGACGGAAGGAAAACTGGAAAAGTCACAAATCCGTGGAAACCGACACACTCCGAGCCAACCAGCGCGTCAAAGAAGAACTCGCCAGAACTCGCCTGGGGACGAACGGGAAGACGCCACGGACCAAACCCCGCGGGGCGGGGGGCGGAGTGAGGGGTCCCGGCTGTGAGCACGACTTAGGAAACGGACCCTCTCAAGTCAGCCGCCTGCCCCGCGCCCGAAGGGCCTGGGAGGGAAGAAGGCTAAACCGGGGGCCGGCAGGGGGCGCGGGGTGCAGACCGCACAGCACGGACGGACGACAGGACGGGGACGCGGCACAGAGGCCGCAAGGAGGCCGGCAGAACCCACATGAGGACCCGCACTCTGAAGCCGGAGATGGCGGCGGGTGGCGTGGGGGGGGGGCGCTGTGCACGGTGCGCGGGCCAGGTGGGCGGGCGACCCATTTCCCAGCTACAGGTCCCCAGACTTTGAGAAGCCGCATGGAGACAGGTGGGAGCGC
>NW_011898921.1:1397-2713 GCF_000151845.1 Pteropus vampyrus | reverse complement strand
ACAGTAGTAAAAACAATCAAGTGGATTAAAAATGAGCAAAGGATTTGAATAGACATTTCACAAAGAGGATACACAAATGACCAATAAGAACATGAATGGTTGTTCAACATTATGAATTCAATAGGTATATGGAAATCAAAATCACAATGAGATACTACTTTATATCTATTAAAATGGCTGTTATCAAAAAAAAACAGAAAATAAGTATAGGTAAAGATATGAAGAAATTGAACATTTGCATATTGCTGGTTGAGAATAAAATGGTACAACCACTGTGGAAAGCAGTGTGATGGTTTCTCAAAAAAAGTTAAATAGGATTACCATACAGTCCTGAAATTTCACTTCTAGGTGCATACACAAAATAAGTGAAAGCAGAAACTCGAAAAGATAGTGGTATATCATTGATAGGAGTATTATTAACAAAACCCAACAGGCTTCCAACTCAAGCATCCCTCAATGAATGAATGGATAAAGTATATTATTCAGCCTTAAAAAGGAAGGAAGTTTTCACACATGTTGCAACATGCATGAACCTTGAGGACATTATGCCAAGTAAAATAAACCAGTCACAAAAGGACAAATACTATATGATTTCATTTATTCTACTCTAGATTCCTAGGGTAGTCAGATTCATAGAAACAGAAAGTAGAACCATGGTTTCCAGGGCTGGAGGGAGTGGGAAATGGGGAGTTAGTGTTTAATGGATACAGAATTTTAGTTGGAGAAGATGAAAAAACTCTGGAGATGGATGGTGGTCATGTTTGCACAACAGTGTGAATGTACTTAATGCCATAGAACCATACACTTAAAAATCGTTAAAATGATAAATTTTATATTACATATATATTTTTTTACCACAATAAAAATGGTGAAAAAATTCAGAAGGAAAATAATAATATCTTTGTTAAAAAGTGCTGCTGACATAAAAGCCCCCACATCACCAAAATGAGACAGAAATTAATTGCAGTTTCTCCTAGGGCAGTACCTAACATTGAGTGTGTACTCAATAAATGTTTTTGGTCTGAGCTAATGAATGATTTTTTTTTTTAAACTGAGGAAATCCAAGAGGAAGAAGAATAATTGTAGAGGAATTTTGCTATTTTTAAAGGACTCCAACTTATCTATAATGAAGGTAGCTTGATGAAGTTATACCTTGCTTTATTAATACTTCTGATTTGAAGGAAATGAATTAAATTAATGACTTTCCAACTATTTTGCACGTTAGAATAATCTAAGGAGCTTTGAAAAACCCCAGTGCCCAGGCAGTTACTCAAAGTATGGCCTACAGACTAGAAGCCTCAGAATTACCTGGGAAC
>NW_011898921.1:0-447 GCF_000151845.1 Pteropus vampyrus | reverse complement strand
GTGAAAAAATTCAGAAGGAAAATAATAATACCTTTGTTAAAAAGAGCTGCTGACATAAAAGCCCCCACATCACCAAAATGAGACAGAAATTAATTGCAGTTTCTCCTAGGGCAGTAGCTAACATTGAGTGTGCACTCAATAAATGTTTTTGGTCTGAGCTAATGAATGATTTTTTTTTTTAAGAGAGGAAATCCAAGAGGAAGAAGAATAATTGTAGAGGAATTTTGCTATTTTTAAAGGACTCCAACTTATCTATAATAAAGTTAGCTTGATGAAGTTATACCTTGCTTTATTAATACTTCTGATTTGAAGGAAATGAATTAAATTAATGACTTTCCAACTATTTTGCACATTAGAATAATCTAAGGAGCTTTGAAAAACCCCAGTGCCCAGGCAGTTACTCAAAGTATGGCCTACAGACTAGAAGCCTCAGAATTACCTGGGAAC
>NW_011898920.1:4503-4949 GCF_000151845.1 Pteropus vampyrus | reverse complement strand
TCTTTAACAGTTCAGCTTCTGAAGCTATTGATTAAAGATTCTTATGGAGTAAAGGCCCAGCTTAGAAGGGACGAGTTGGCAAGCACCAAAAAGGCAAGAAAAGACCCAGGAGAGAGCAAGTGAACTTGGAACTCCATCAAAACCATTTTCGTCTTTTGAAACAAATAGTGTAGATGGAGCCGGGCACAGACTGCGACCTGATGCTCTGTGCATAAGGTTGCGAGTTGACAGATATCTCAGTACCAGTATACCCTAAATGCTGCACGGGCTCTGGTTATACTAAGGAGATATTCCTTTTTATCGGAAATGCAGATTTAACTGGGCATCTGGATCTTCTCTGGAGCCTTACCCTCAGAGCATCTCTTTGTGGACCACTGTGCTCCCTTGGCCTGGACCAGCTTAGTGCAGTCTCGGTGGTGGTGGTGGTGGTGTGTGTGTGTGTGTGG
>NW_011898920.1:0-2805 GCF_000151845.1 Pteropus vampyrus | reverse complement strand
GAATCCACACAGTAGTCTGAGACAGTCGAAGAATAACCGCAACTCTTTCTAAATACGTCATAAACTCCAGGAGTTTGTATTAAAGTTTCTAAAAAAATTGTATCTGAACTAGAATAAAATATGATAGTTTGGCATAATTTTTCTCAAAAAACCTAGGTGGATGGTGGATAGTGGATGGTGGATGCAAATCATTTTTTTTCTTGGTGACATCGCTGTATTTTTGACTCTGCGTTCATTTATGATAACGATATTCTGAAACATATTGTCACAATTGCGCTGTTATTCTAGAAACTATTGTACTGCAGGTAGATGCACATGCGTCCTTGTATGTAGGCCCAGAATTTGTTCTCTGTGGGCGATGGTTGCAGCCAGTGTCAGGAAATGGTTTCTTAATTCTCGATGAAGGATAAGATATTTCATCAGGGCTAGTTTCACTGTGGTGTGTGTGGGTTGATAGCAGGGGGTTTAGAAACACCTGATTCTATTTCAGAGCATCCACCCTCTGCCAGGTTCTGGAGGGAAATACGAGGACAGAAGCCAAGGCCAAGGCCAGGTACCGGAGCACCTTGTTACCTGGTGGCCCTTTGCTCCAGTCCCAACTCAGTCTCCATTCTCCAGGCCCCATGCCCTTTATTTCCTCTCCTTCCGCCCTGAACCCCTGTCCAAAGCAAAGATAAACATTTGTTTCTTGCCCAGGGACACCATCCCAAAGCAGGGCAAGCTTCTTCCCTTTCCCATTTCCCTGAAAACCTCTGCCTGAATCTTGACCTGTCCCCTTCGCTTTTGAGGAAAGGCCAGTCCAGGAGAAAAGATCACCCCAGCCACATAAAAGAAGCGCATATGGGAAAACAAAGGACAAGCCAGCAGCTTCCCCATGCCCCGGACTTCTCCGGCTTAGGGGCTGGTACCTGGCTTCTCAGGCCAGCATGAGCTCGGGTAGGCTGCCAGTGCCCGCCTTGGTTCCAGAGAGAGGGAAGAGGGAGCCCATGTTCCAGCCAGAGCTGGTGGCCTGCAAAGCTCTCGAATCCCTGGAACACACCTATTTAAACCAGCTTTGAACCTGAGTATTCCCGGAAGATTAGGAAGAGCGCCTGGGAGGAGCTATGAGTGTCCCCAGCCAGCATCCCTCATCTTTGTCCAGTCCCTGCCCTTCCAGAGTGAAGCGTCAGGGCCAAGGGGTCCATGACAGCTCATTGCACATATAAGGTGATCGTGAATTTGATGATAGCAGAATGGTGAAAAAAATCATTCTTTCAACCTATCTAAGTTACATATCGAGTTTTGTTTTTTAAATAATAGCATTTAAAAACATCATAAATTATTTAAATAATGTTTTTAAATATGTTATTTAAAATAATAACGTGTATTAAATGTGTTAAAGGCTCAGAAGTGATTTTTCACTTACTCAGTAATTTAGAAATCATCTTTCAGTCACGGAGGCTAAGGAGGCAGTCAGTGACCATGATCGGCCACCTCCGCCTGGCGTTTAAACACACGGCCGGGCTTGTAGGGGCGGAGGGCCGGCATCAGGGCTGTTGGCCCTTGGCCTCCCTGCTGTTAGTTAGTTAACTCGGGATGGCGCCCTTGTACCCATTGCTGTACCCCGCTTTGCATGCATCGTATCCCTAACACTCAGGTCTAATTTAACCACTTGGGAGACAGTGGCGTGCATCCGCCTCTGAGTGCTAGCGAAGAGTCAAGCCACAGGCCACCACGCATTGAGGCAGGAGGGACCCACGTCACCAGCGTGCGGCTTAGTGAGGCATGAAGGCAAACCAGCCCGGTGGTTAAGAGCGACAGCTTCCCAGAGAGCGGCTCGTGGTCGACCGGCCGCTCATCACTTATGTCCTCTGTGACCTTGGGCAAGACGTTCGTCTTCTGGAAAACGGGGACAACAGTAGCCCTTCCTCGCAGGGCTGTTTCCAAGGTGAGCCATCACCGTCGGGAGCGGGCTTCCACGCCTGCGATCTTGAAGCGCTGGCTAAACGTTCGCAAACACACTCTGCAGACATTCGTTACCAGAATGTTCTATGACTCGCAGCCTCGCGTCTCAGATCGCGTGAGAGGCACGAGCAGGTAATTAGCTGAGCCCTGGCAGGCTCCTTCTCCTCGCCTCTGCAGCAGTCTGTCCCCCGGGGCCTGTCTGAACAGGGCGGGCTCTGTATTTGAAAATACCACGGAAAAGCAGCAAGCAGAAAAAATATGCAGGGTCTTTCTTTTTTTTTTTTTTTTTTTTTTTAATAAAAAAGTACCTGAGCATAATGGTTTTTGAGGCAGTTTGAAGAATGATGATGGTTTTCTTGAGAAACCGCTAATGTTCCCTATACACTGGCCGGTTACCATTCGGAGCTCAGATTTTTTTTTTTTTTTTTTTTGATTAAGTGTGAAAGCTGATTGTCTCCGTATCGTGATGGCTTCACTAGCTCCAGGTGTTTCTGAGAAAAATACCGTGTCCCTGTAAGTCTAGTTCACTGAGCTAAAGGGGGAAAGAAAAATGGTACCATGTGATATTCTCTTTGATAAGGCATTGCATTTGGAAGCCAATAAAAAGATTAACTAATTGAAAAGACAAATACTGGATTCATAGGTGAAGCTGTTTTAGGCCTTTTCATTCGTGCATATTAAGGCACACATGAACAGCGACTTTCTCCAATGGGCTGCTCACAGTACTGTTCTTTCTGGCAGCAGGCGGCAGGGTGTGCATGGGCTCATGGGCTTTAAAAATATTCTGATGGACAGATCTCTGGATTATGGAAATATATACCTAAAAAATGAAAAAGCAAAGAATCAAGGCAGTTCTAAAAA
>NW_011898919.1:0-2615 GCF_000151845.1 Pteropus vampyrus | reverse complement strand
ACTAGGGGTGGTAACAGCTCCTTCTGTCACTAACCTCGAATGCTGCACCATCCTTTGCAATTTCCTCACCATTATTAAACTCTCACCCTCTGTCTAATTTGAGTGAGTCATCACTTCCTGCCGGCCTCCCAACTGATGTCGCAGAATGCAAACATGACACAGACAAGTTCGGTCTCTTATGCAATGTTAAGAACCAGGCAGTGGGAGAGCCAGCCTTGGAGTCCATGTCGTCCAAAACCCTTGGCCGGAGGTTGCCAGCATGGTCCATGGCTGTGGGCTATAGCCAGGAGAAAGAACGTATTTACTTATTTTTCTATTTGTATTCTTTGCCAATAGTTAATGATTAGGAGCTTTTGAATACAAACCCAGAGTTCTTGCTTCTCTTGAAGGATAAGATGGGCCAGCACTGTTCTAAGTGCTTTGGTGTGTCAACTCACTTTATCCTCACAATAACCCCACAAAGTAAGTACTAGCATCAACTCAGTTTTCAATATGGGGAAACTGAGGCACAGAGATTCAAGCACTTGTCTGAGATTACTCAGCTAGCAGGTGGAGGACCTGGGATCCGACTTAGCTCATCACTTGACAATGGTAAAACGAGACTTCGGATGTGGCACAGGCTCCCCACTTACCTCTGTCTTCAACGAACCTGCCTTAGGTCACCTGCCTGGCTCCCAAAGGCATTTAAGTGGGCTCTTCTCTAGCTCCAGCCAAAGAAACCCCAAGCCCTCCCCTTGGGCTCCTGGGATGGGCCTGGCTCATCCCTGAGAGTCATGTTCACCCCAGAGCAGGCTTAGCCACCTAGAGGGGGGATTTATCATTCTCCCTAATGTGGCTTACTCTGAAAATGCTGTGCCTACAGCTCAATTACACAGCATTGGTGCCACCCAACCCATAAATTTCTCCAGCCGCATTGAAGATTTCCGATCGCGTCCAGCGCCTGGTTGGAGCCAGCGGGAGCCTGTGGCTCACATCCCCATGCTCATGAACAGACAGAGCCCTTGTTCTCTTGGCCCCCACCCTGACCTGCTCATGCTGGACCCTTGCCTCTGCTTGCCTGAATGGGGCCTCCAACTTTGTCCTTCTTTGGGCACCGTCCCCGATCAGCCCGCCAGTGGAGAAAACAAGCCACGCAGAGGCGCTATCTAAAACATCTCTGAAATCAGAGCTGGCTGGGCCTCATTCTCCTAGTGTGTCGCCTTTGGAATGGGCAGTTTTGCTGGGTTTTGTTTCCTCTCTCTCTCCTCTCTGCGCTTCCTCCGGTTTCTGCCTCTGAGCAGCATCCCAGGGGAGGAGAGTTCGGCTAAATGCCCTCATTGAGAGGGTAACTCAAGCATCCCACACCTTCACCTGGGTCCAGGAGGGCAGCGATGCTGTGAAAGGGGATCTATGGCCCTCTTATCACGGAGTAGCTCTCCCGTCTGGCCCCAGTGTGGGCAGGAGGAGGTGGGGAAAAATGAAGGGAACTACTAGAAAGAACTGGTTGGATCTCAGGGGGGGCCAACGCAATTTCCAGAAGAAAAGATGAGAAGTGTTATCTGGCCAAAGAGAGCAATTAAATTGGCCATTCGCCTATGGAGTAGGTTTTCATCTCCAAAACTCCCAGAGATTAGAAAGGGAACTGGATTAGTCCCAGGGAGTGCCTCAGCGGAGTCTCCAGGCACCAGTGGTCACTAAATATTTATGTGGTACCTTTGTGTGCAAGGTATTCTGGGAAATGCCTGGGAAGGCCTCTCGGCTGGGGGCACCAGGCAGAGTGAGGCCTAGATTCTAATCTCGACTTTGATTTTAACTGGCTATGTATCTTGGCAAGTCCCTTTCCCTCTGGGCATCAATTTCCCCAGATCTAAACTGAGAGGGTGGGTCCAAACGATCTTAGCTTACCCATCTTTGATCAAGAAACGAATGAAAAGCATTGTAGAGATGGACGTTGGTGACGGTGGCACAACATTATGAGTGTATTTCATACCACTAACCTGTGCACTTCTAAATGTTTAAGACGGTAAATTTTGTTATGTGCATTTTAACAAGATAAAAAAAATTAGGAAGAAAGGTAGAAATTTTTTAGAAATTCTTTTTAGAATGGATGCATTATCTATTATGTGGCTAACACTGTACAAAAAAGATGGCAGACAAATGACAGCTCCTGCCTTAAAGGGAATAGTTTACCTCAGGAAGAAGAGAATTTTTTTTTTTTTTTTTTTTAATTCCAAGGATCTGTAAACTACATCCAGAGGGCTAAATCCCATATCTGGAGTTGACTCTGTTTGTAAATAATATAAAGTTTTGTTGCAATGTAAAAGGAAAAAAGGGAAAGAGGAAGAGAGAAAGAAACCAACTCTATATGGTAAAGTCTGACATTTACTGCTTGTTTTCTACCCTACATACACCCCTTCCCTCTTAGCTAACAGAACCTCTATCTTTGAAAGGGGCAGCGGTCTGCCAATTCCCAGGGAACATTATGACTAGTCCCATTTTGCCCCCCAGAGGACATTTGGCAAGACATTTTTGGTTGTCACAGTTGAGGCGGGAGGTGTTCCTGATGTCAGATGCTGCTCAACACCCTGCAATGGCCAAGCAGCTCCCACCTCAAAGAATGATCTGGAACAAAATGT
>NW_011898918.1:1991-3930 GCF_000151845.1 Pteropus vampyrus | reverse complement strand
TGAATCTCAAACTCTTCCAAAAAACTCGAAAACGAGGCAATACTTCCCAACTCATTTTATGAGGCCAATATCACCCTGATACCAAAATGTGGTAAAGATAACACACAAAAAAGAAAACTACAGACCGATATCTCTCATGAACACAGATGCAAAAATCCTAAATGAGATACTAGCAACATATTAAAAAGATTATACACCACGATCAAGTGGGCTTCATCCCAGAGGCACAGGGATGGTTCGACATACGCAAATCGATTCATGTGATACACCACATAAACAAATTAAAAAATAAGAATCATATGATTATATCAATAGATGAAGAAAAAGCCTTCAACAAGATACAGCATCCATGTATGATCAAAACACTTAACAAAATCGGCATAGAAGTAAAATACCTTAATATAATAAAGACCATATATGACAAGCCCTCAGCCAACATTATACTTAATGGTGAGAAACTAAAAGCTTTCCCTCTGAGATCAGGAACAAGGCAGAGTTGTCCATTATTGCCCCTGTTATTCAATATAACATTGGAGGTCCTAGCAAGTGCAATCAGACAAGAGAAAGATATAAAAGGCATCCAAATAGGAAACAAAGAAGTCAAACTGTCACTATCTGCGGATGACATGATTCTCTATACAGAAAACCCTGAAGACTCCACAAGAACACTACTAGAAACAATAAGCAAATACAGTAAAGTCTCTAGATATAAAATCAATGTTCAAAAATCCATAGCATTCCTATACTCTGATAATAAAGTATCAGAAAAAGAAGTGGAAAAAATAATTCCTTTTGCAATTGCAACAAAAAAATAAAATACCTAGGAATAAATCTAACAAAACATGTGAAGGACCTATATATGAAAACTACAAGACCCTGTTAAAAGAAATTGAAGAAGATACAAAGAAATGGAAAGATATTCCGTGTTCTTGGATTGGAAGAATCAACATAGTTAAAATGACCTTATTACTTAAAGTATTATACAGATTTAATGCAATCTCCATCAAAATCAGCAATTTTTAAAGAAATGGAACAAAAAGTCATCAGAAGCACAAAAGACCCCAAATTGCCAAAGCTATCCTGAGAAAAAAGAATGAGGCTGGAGGCATCACTCTGCCCGACTTCAAATTATACTATAAAGCAACAGTAATCAAAATGGCATGGTATTGGCAGAAAAACAGACACACAGACCAGTGGAACAGAATCAAGACTCCAGAAGAAAACCCATATTTATATGGGCAAATACTTTTCAACAAAAAAGCCAAAACATATAATGGAGAAAGGAAAACCTCTTCAATAAAGGGTGCTGGGAAAACTGGAAAGCCACCTGCAAAAGAATGAAACTAGGCTGTTATCTATCACCACACACCCAAATTAACTCAAAATGAATTAAGGACCTGAATATAAGACCTGAAACAATAAAATGCATAGAAGAAAACATAAGAACTAATCTCAAGGACCTTAGACTTAAAGAAGATTTTATGAATTTGACCTCAAAGGCAAGAGAAGTAAAAGCAAAAATAAATGAATGGGACCACATCAAACTAAAAAGCTTCTGTTCAGCAAAAGAAACCGTCAACACAGTAAAGAGACAACCATCTGAATGGGAAAATATATTTGCAAGAAACGCCTCTGATTAGAGCCTAATATCCAAAATATACAAAGAACTCATATGACTCAACAACAACAAAAAAACAAATGATCCAATCAAAAAATGGGCAGAGGACCTGAACAGACACTTCTCCCTAGAAGACATATAAATGGCCAATAAATATATGAAAAGATGCTCAACATCGCTAGCTATTAGGGAAATGCAAATCAAAACCACAATGAGATACCACCTCACACCTGTTAGAATGGCTATAATCAACAGGACAAGTAATAACAAATGCTGGAGAGGATGTGGAGAAAAGGAACCCTCAAACACTGCTGGTGGGAC
>NW_011898918.1:0-368 GCF_000151845.1 Pteropus vampyrus | reverse complement strand
AGTATCTAACTGTATTTGTTAAGTGCAATGAAGTAAAAGTGCTATTTCCTCAAGGAAATGACATTTAAATTAGACCAAAAGCCAAAAGGTTTATTAGGAGTTAGGTAGCTAGGTTAGGGGAGTTGAAACGCGCGCGCGCGCGCACGTGTGTGTGTGTGTTAACTTTGAAGGTGCATCATAAGCACAGGTGCTGAACTGCAAAGGCGCTTGATGCACCGGCAGATATGGACCAAGCCAGTGAACAGGAGTGCAGTGAGCAGAGACTGAGAGGCAGCAGGTGATCTGATCAAGTAGGACCTTGAAGGTCATTTTGAAGATTTTTAATGCTATCCTAATGGGAAGTCATTTAAGAATTTTAAGCAAAGGAG
>NW_011898917.1:3236-4776 GCF_000151845.1 Pteropus vampyrus | reverse complement strand
GTCTCAAGAACCTTCTTATCGAGGGGGTGGGAAGAAAAGTGGTATGGGGTGAGAACCCCACAATTCTTATTTGTTTCTGGCTAGTCCAGGAATTCACCCTGGAGTTTGGAGTCAAATAATGCGATATACTAATAATATAAGGAGACTAGTCTCAGGGTTTTGAACTGCCCTAGCTGATTCTCTGAAAAGTACTCAAGTGTTATTAGATAAATAAATGCTAGCTGGCTATGTAACCTGGGCAGCATAAACCTGTCAGCACTGCTTCTGGGCAGGAGAACAGAGAAGGGACAAGAGTTTTCAAGGTGTATTGTTTCCATATCCTTTTATTATTTATTTACTCAGGGCACTAGAGTGTTTTTCCATGTAGCTGGAAGGCGGGGTTTGCTCAGTGGAGCCTTCCTATTATTTTTGATTTATTCCTCTATGCCGCCTTTGTTAGTTTACTCTGAATTACACTGTAACTCATGAACATTTGAGAAACCATATGATTTTATCTTTTAAAATGCCATCCCTCCCCCTTTTTCCTATGTGTTGAGTCCTTCACAGTATCTTAGCCAGTTTGGTGGTGCCGGTCGAAATATTACATTTCCCAGGTGCTCGGGCATTCAGGGCTTCTCTGGTCCATCGGTGACTGTCACTTGTGCTGGAGTACATTACCTGGCTTGTGGAATAGCTGATGGCTTTTCTTTACCCACGTGGTTCCACGCAGTTGACTGAGGGTTGGCTGACCGAAGATAACACATCTGAGTGTGGATGTCTGCTTAGGAGCACAGATCCTAAGAGAATTCTAGAGAGAAGCAAAGAATAACTTTAAAAATTTTTCCCAACTTCTCTTCTCTGTCACTGCAAGAATATCCGATGGAGATTATATGCACGACATTTCTTTGATTCATTAGACAAATATCAGTCGACTGCCTGTGTGTGTATGCTGCGTGGTTTCTAGATTCTTCAAAGCTGCTTCATAATCCTACTGTGCGTGTTGGATGTGCTCCCACTTTAAAGACTGTTTCAAACCTTCCTACGCCCCCTTTACCCCTATTATCATCTGCTCATCCTGGTCAGCTCCCCCCGACTCTCCTCCCACCCCCCCACCTTCAGATCTTCTGATTTTTTCTCTCTGCACACAACCCCTCCTTCATGGCACTCACCACCCTGGACTGTCTCCCCGACAAAACTGTAAGTTCCACAAGGCCAGTCTTTTGTACATTAGGTCCCCAGAAACTATACCATTGTAGACCCTCAACGACCAGCAGAATGAATGAAAAGAAGGAAGATTCCTAGAATATCAGAGCTGCACGGCCTCTAGAGATCCGATCCAATCTCTCCGTGTTCAGAAGGAGGAAACACGCCAAGAAAGATGCTCCTAGAAAGAGCTAGCTGGGCTGGGCGCGGCTGAGGGGAAGTACATCCTTGATCCAGATTCACCAACGTGCCTGTTAAGGGTCTGTCTATGTCTGTCTGCATTTGTCTGTCTGCGCCTGCCCTGCCCCTAACTGGTCCCCACCAGAACCCAGCAGGACTCGGTGTCCTGGGCTTTATA
>NW_011898917.1:0-876 GCF_000151845.1 Pteropus vampyrus | reverse complement strand
TTTTGTGGCATATAATAAATTGGCCTTATGTTTTATTTTTCCTTTGACCTTAATATGATGTATTTATTAATAAATATCATTATAGAAACATCCTCGCATTCCAAGGAGAAGCCCTACTTGGAATGTTGAACTCTATTTGCTAATATTTTAAGATTTTGCATTAGTACGTACGAATAATGCTATCGACATCATAGTGTTATCACCGTGACATAATAATAGTTAACATTTATTGAGTGCTCCCTCAGTGACCTCCCAGAGATGTGCATTAACGATAAAGCTAAGGTTAGAGACCAGGGAGCCTGGCTCTCGAGTCCTCAGTCTTAACCACCATATTTTGATTGGCTTATTGTGTGACAGCACAAAATTAGAAAGCCATAATAGTGTAAGAAAGATGGCGGCTTTGTATAAGGATTTGGAGGTTCTTTTCCTTTCTCCCCTCCTCCCCGCACTGGTTAACGTGGTGTCCATCAGCCACATGGGGCTTCTGAGCACTTGACGTGGCTGGTTTGAATCAAGATGTGTAAAATATAAAACACCTATCAGATTTTGAACACTTAGTACCCCCCCTCCAAAAAAAGGAAAACATCTCATTAATACATTTTTTATGTTGGTTTTCTATTGAAACAATATTTTGGATATTGAGTTACACAAACTACAAATTTAATTTCGCTGTTTTTACTTTTTTAAATGTGGCCACTAGAAAATTTTAAATGATGTATGCGGCTCAGATATATTACTATTGGACAGCGCTGGACAGTACTTCCCAACCGCACACATGAACCTCGCTGCGGATCTTGATAAAATGCAGATTCTGACTCTGGTTCTGGGCTGAGCCTAGCATTCTGCACTCCTTCCAAGCTTCCCAGGGATACTGGT
>NW_011898916.1:4477-4769 GCF_000151845.1 Pteropus vampyrus | reverse complement strand
GGGTGAAATAGACATTAATCAAAGACTCACACAAATGAACATGAAATCACTGATGTGATGAGGAGAATGAGTATGTTAGGGTCCCTGATGTAGCTGAAGCAGGGAGCTGGTGAGGAGAGGCTTCCCTGAGGAAGTGGGGTTTGTGTTGAAATCTCAAAGATAAGGAAGCATTAACTCTGGGACGAAGTAGAGAAGAGGGAGCAGCATGTAAAGTCCTGTGGCATCTTCAGAAGAACCATTTCTGCAATACTTTTTACTTTCTTAAAAAAAGCTCTATACTATAGTTTATCAC
>NW_011898916.1:0-757 GCF_000151845.1 Pteropus vampyrus | reverse complement strand
CTGTTTCCCCAAATTAAACCATTCCATGCTGAGATAGTCTGCATCTCAAAGATCTGACTTAGTTGTTTAGAGACAACTTGGATATTGTTCATAAATACCTCTGTGTCTCTTTAGCGGAGCAAAAATTCGTAAAGCAAAATAAAGCAGAATCAAACCGAAACCGGAATACAAAACAGTTTTAAAAGGGAACCTGACTGTCTTCCTTCTCCTCTTTTCCCTTTGTTTTTCTCTCTTTTCTCTTCCCCCTCCCTTACGTCCTTCTGTCAACAAGATGTAATTTCAACATGATTTTTGGGTTAACAAATAGGAATGTAAAGATAGATAACTCTCCTCTGATTCCAATGAGCCTTAAATTTATTGGGGTCCCTTTATGATTTGTTACCACGTGGTCACGATAGTAGACCTCCTCTTATTTGGGGTGATGAGGACCAGTGTTGAAGAATCCTTCAAGACAGTGGGAAGGTAAATGTGCACAAACATACCTTTCACATTTTAACTTAAGCCGAGGATGTAAATTTATTCACCAGGCTTTGATGAGGAGCACATCTTTTCTCTGAGTGTGAATGCATTGATGGTGGATCTGTATAAACTTTCTTGCCTAAGCCACACACGCAGGCCACTAATATCTATGCTTTTTTCATTCATGTGGAGCAATAAATTAAGGGTCCTTGCAAAATAATTTGAGTGCAGAATCCTTTTAAATTTTTACAATTTTACACCCAAGTTGTTTTCAATGATCTTGCTCACATCTAATTTC
>NW_011898915.1:2999-5074 GCF_000151845.1 Pteropus vampyrus | reverse complement strand
TAAATATAAAGACATATCAATGGAAAATATGTGTCAATAATGCATTTGTTTCAAAATACTTAGATATATATACCTCATGAAATTCATGAGACAAAGTAAAAAGAGCCTTTTTATTTTATTTTAAGATCTAAATCTATTTTCTTTAATTCAATCAGAAATATGGATAAGACCTAATTAATTTTGTATCTTTATGTTTTTAGATAGCACATTTGATTTTTATGCTAATCATTTGAGATTACTATACAGTAAGAATTGCTTGGTTGACAGCTAAAAAATATTTTTAAAAACTACATGCATAAATATAACTGAAAATGGAAGGAATCAGTATTCAAAGACAGGATCTGTCAAACAATTTTCTGTAAGGTTTCCAATCAAGTGCAGTCCCTTAAATATTCCATTTAAAGTATATTTTGCTATTATAAAATACTCATAAAATAAGAAATAGAATTCCAACTACAGTTCTTGACATTTTTTATTCATGATTATCCTATCATTTCTTCATGCTATTTCAAATATTATTACCATAATCTCTTAAATATTTTTTGCTTTTAGCTTCCTATAATATCTTGGTATACCAAGTGAAAAATATTTAAAACAAAAAGATATTTTCCACTTTATGATTAGATGAGGAATTGAATTTCAAATAGATTCTCCTGATGTATTCACACAATTTTTCTAGTTTAGATTATAGAATATTAAACTTCCTTCTCTTTTACAAGTAAATTTTGAATGATTCTATTTTTATCATATCTCAATATGAATTCTCTCCTAAACCAGCTGACATTTTTTTTTATTTCAAGCTTTGATTTTCCATTCTTTTATTTGCTAAATAGACTTTATGTATTTTGATCTTTTTTTGTCTATTAAGAACTTAGATTCTTCTATTTCATTATTATTCCATCTTCTCTAATCTCTTTATCTCTAAATAAGCTCTATTTTTTTGTTCTTATGCTTTAAAAATGACATAAAAACACACATTTTTGTGCTAATGCCTAGTAAAAGCATTTAGCTAATACAAATTTTTAGAGAGCAATTCCTATTATCATTATAAATATTTAGCAGCTACCCTTGAATAACTGGCCATTTCAACTTAAAACAGATGCAACAAAAGCATAATTTATTCTTTTCTGTCATTATTGAGAGACTTCTCTACTGGTTTAGCCAGATTAGTACATAAAAATAGTTGTAAAGAGTTTTTGCTGGTTATATAATGTATATAAAACATATACACAGAGAGAATAAGAGATAGATAAATGGAAATATTATATATATGTAAAATTAGATGCCACTAGTATGTCTTATATGTACTTAACTATTAAAATGGTTAAACAGAATTCACCTTTCTCCTTACAAGTTAATATCAATATTATCAGTTGCTATATTTTAATATATTTATAAAATAGATGTTATAGATTCTGCTGATTATTTTTTAAATTTGTGGCTGATTTTTAGTTATTTGTAAATTACAAAGACTAGTAGATAATCGTATTGGAGAAATCAGCTACCTCACAGATAAAATTACTAAATATATGAGAAAAAATATAATAACCAAGAAGTGAGTCAAACTTTATTACTAAAACTAAAAATTACTTCTTTGAAAATACCAATAAAATTGTCAGTTATAAAAGTAGTCATGGGGATGTAAAGCATAGCATAGAGAATGTAGTCAATAATATTGTAATAACTATGTATGGTGTCAGATGATACTAGATTTATCACTGTGATCACTTTGGAAGTTATACAGATGTCTAATCAGTATGTAGTACACCTGAAACTAATATAATGTTGTATGTTGACTGCAATTAAAAATTTTTTTAAATTAAAATTGAATAAAATTTACTGAGTTTATTATCACATACTTTATTTTGAAGCATAGTGAAAGGTAACACAAACTCCAGACTCTTATAAAAAATTAGTATAACTATAAAAAAAGGAAAATAAAAAAAAAGACATGACTGGACTCTTTCTTCTCCCTTATTAATAGAGGTGGAAAAATCTGCATAAAGTGCCAGAAAATCATACTCAGCTAAGTACGTGGTTTGTTAAGGCGATTCATTATTTTAACTCCATATATT
>NW_011898915.1:0-1079 GCF_000151845.1 Pteropus vampyrus | reverse complement strand
TGGTTGCTTTTAGGTTTATATCCCACATATAAGTGATATCATGTGATTTTCAACTTTTTTTGTCTGGCTTATTTCCCTTAGCATGATTATCTCAAGGTCCAACCATAAACTAGTAGTTACCAGAGCGTAGGGGGTGGGGGAGGAGGGGAGAGGTAGACGCAGTAAAGGGAGTCAAATATAGGGGATTAGGGAGAGGGCAAAGTGGGTAAAGGGACTTTCGGTGGTAAACACACAATAGAATACACAGATGTCAAATAATAATGTACACCTGAAAATTATATAATTGTATTAACCAATGTTACCCCAGTACACTTAATTTTTAAAAAGGTAAAAACAAAAACAAAAAAAGAGATATGAGTTAAGTTCTCTGAAAAACTCCAATTCCTATATAATTATTAAAACAAAAAAGCAACTTCATATAAGAGAGCTGCTCAGTGGAAACAAAACTAATCGCTTTGTTAAAACATTATTATGCTGAATATTTTAAAATCTTTGCCAGATAAATTCAGCACCTGAATTTATCTCTTACTTGGCATCACGTGACTTTCAGTTGTGATTTTCCTGGTTCTCAGTATGATGAGTGGTTCTTGATTGTTTTTGTTTTGGATATTGTATTAGGAGACTGTTGATCCTATTTAAATCTTTTATTTCATCGGACATTTTCCCTGTTTAGGTTTAGTGTATAGGTTCTGGCTGAAATTTGTAGGCTATAGTTCCAGACACCTTTGCTCACTCAGTCCTTGCGGTCCTATTTTGGTCTTCTTTGTTCTGGCTCCAGGACAGCTTCCTTTACCCCTGCCTGTGCTGCCTGCTGGGACAGAAGGCACTGCCCCATGCTGCTACACGGGTGGTGAGGATGTTGGGTGAAGAATATATCCTCTGGCCTGTTCACCACACACTTGATGCCATAAGCTTAAAGTTTATTCTTGGTGCTGTTGGAGGTATAAACACTTACCTGGAGAGCCTTCTTCCACTTGGAGAGAATCAGGAAATCCTGAGCCTTTTTCACTTTCTGCTTTTAGGTGAAGACCAGAAAATACCTGATTGTTGGAGCTGGGATGTGGTCACATCAATTCTGC
>NW_011898914.1:4155-6126 GCF_000151845.1 Pteropus vampyrus | reverse complement strand
CTAATGATTAAATCTTGTTCTTTATTGTTAAATAATATTTAAAGACAGAATTATAGAATCTTCAGGTTGTAAGACATCTTCAAAGTAGTGTTGCCAGAAAAAAAATACAAGAAATATTTCACGGGACATACTTATACAAAACCAAAATCTTTTGTTTTTCTGAAATTCGAATTTAACTGGCTGTCCTATATTTTTATTTGCTAAATCTGGCAACCCTATTTTTAAGCCATGTACTCAACATACCCTATGTTCTGGGATTCTCACAGTCTAGTAGGGTACATGGGGGAGAAAACAGTGACAATATGGTTTGATGAGTGCCAGCACAGAGCAATGTACAAGCTGTTATGTGAGGCCACATTACAAGCACTTTGAAAGTACCCAGGAGACACAAATTTAAGGTCTTGTGGTTAAATGGTGGAAAGTTATATTTACACATTATTACATGTACTGAAAGTCAAATACATACAACTGGCATCAAGAGCAGGTTCACAATGGAGGGCCGCGGCAAATTTCTTTCAGGTATTTTGAAACAGCACTTTCTCCTCTTTAAGATATCTTATCGTCCTACAGTTCATGATATCAAAGGGCCTCCATCCTGCAGCAATTACTTAAGGTAGGTATCAAAGAGGCATCATCAAAAAGTAACACCCATAATAATCAAGTGTAGCCGGTGATGATTTTTTAAACTTTCATGAAAGCATCAGTTATGAAGCCTCTAGCAGTTTCTATGAAAATTTGGAAATAATTTTAATGAAAAGTACTCTAACTTCTGAGTGTTTCAGAACAGCAACTGGGACTTACTCATCTCAGAATTTCTAACATAGCACTGAGCTATCAATCAAAAAATATCTTTAGAATAAGTGAATGAATATCTCATCACTCCCTTAGTTATTCTTCTTAATCTTTCTGTTTTATCTATTTTTTGGTCTACTTTTCTCCCCATGCTAAATGGGATTCTCTTAGGCAAAGGTAAACTCATAGAGATTGTGGAAAATGACCAAGCTGTACAGCCTGCCTCAACGAGTAAATATAACTAGACTCTCTGTCTACAATGACCAAAGGAGGGTAGCAAAGTTGTATAGGTTTTGACTGGGCACTGCCATCTTGAGGAAGCAGTCTGATATGCACACAAGGGCTTTGAAGTGGCTGATGATCTTTGAAGTCAGGTAGATGGAGATATTATCATCCCAGGGGATCTGCTGGGGTTCTGTAGAGAAACAAACACCCTGTATACCTCTAGTGGACATGGTCAGGCCAGGATTAAGCAACTTTCATTATGAGACAGGGATGCTGGAGCTAATGACAAGATTCAGCCATAGTAAGAAACTTCAGCATGGCTACTATATGGTTAATATAATATAAAGGTAGAAGGAAAGAATGTCATTCGGGAAATGAGATCCACTGAACATTGGGACAGGTTTATTCCAAGATGAATTAAGGCCCTAAATAGGTCCCCCAAAGATTAAAATAATTGAGGTGCATGCCCATAAAAAACTCAAAATAAAATCAATAATTATCTGTAAATATAGTGCAAAAAGCCCTACAGAGTTCTCCATTGTGATCGTGCTGCTGCCTTCCAGTTATATATAGTTGACTTTTAGTATATGTGTGTAACTGTAAATATGTATCTAGGACATAGTCAAAGAATATCTTCAATTGTAATTTTCACAGATAGCCCCTCCATAGAGGTTGTTCTAGTTAATACTTCAGCAGGGATGTATATTTTTTTGATATATATTTTTTTATCCCTTGTTTTCCTAACAAGTCCATATCTATCCTTCAAAATAAGCTTACTTCCCTACATATCACTAACACAGTATGTCATCACATGAGTAATCTAGTATATGTGTATGTGTGTATGCAACACCCATGTGTTACATGTGTTTTATATGTATAAAACACATACATTTTCTATATACGTATATTTAAAATATATTTTAAGGTGGTTTACGTGTTATATGTGTTATATAT
>NW_011898914.1:0-1685 GCF_000151845.1 Pteropus vampyrus | reverse complement strand
CTTTTATAATAAAAGAGAATAAAATAAATATAAAATATAAAAAAAAGGTGTTGTAAATACACAATCCATTTTCAGCAAAGGCATATTTGGTTTCAGAGCCTAATCAACTGAAACCTGTCAGAGCATCTTATCTGTCAACATGGTACTAATAATCTGGGTCCAAACTGATTAAGGAAACTGAGGCATTTACTTCTATTATCCAAGGAAGAGAACTGGAAAAGTTGAACCAGTTGAATGAATGCCTCTGTCCAAGCATATAAGAAGATTGCACTCAACTCTGGAAAAGATCAAGGAAAATATGTTTTTAACTAACAATAATATTTATGTTTTGATAGTTTTAAAATTATGCCAAGAAGACTTACCTAAAATTTATTGTAAACTATTTCCTTTAAATATGCAAGTGTATTAAAGTAAGAAAATCTAATGCAAACTAAATGAAATAAGAATTTTTTAACCAAATGTTGAGTGCCAGTTCATTTAATGACTATTTTTTATGTCTCATTTCAGTGCATTCTTTTCTGAGACTTATTTTTGAAGAGGAGAAGGGAAAAAAAGGAACAGGATGTGGTTCCATCCTAGAGTTCTCATGAATCTATTCTATAGCAGTTGTGTTTCTGGAGCATCTGTATAAACCCAGGAAGTTTTCGGTTTTAAAATAATAACACCATAAATTACTATGAAATGTATTTCTCAAATTGTGTTATTAACCTAGCTGTAAAGGTCTCTGGTGGAAAAGTACGACCAAAATAACTTATAATTTTGACTTGCATCCTACTCGAAGCCCTGGAATGTCAGGTATTATGAATTCCTTACTCTACAGAAAAGTCATACCTTGATTTTTCTAGCACCTTTTGTCAAATTTTATTTAGCTACCTTTGTTTTTATGGAAATACCGCACCAGTTTCCTTGGGGAAAAGGACAAAGTAGAGGACCTCTTGATTAGCATGTGGTTGAACAGCAAGGATCTGACCTGAGTTTGAATTCTGCTTCCTAGACCTAAATAGCTCTTGCAAGCTTAACCTGATCACTCAAAATCTCTAAGCATCTGTTTCACATTTTTAAAATAGCAACAATAATATCTTTCTTCTAGGAATGTCAGAATTAAAAGAGTTAATGCATATAAATTACAAATAACGCATGTAAATAAAGCCTCTAAACAAGAGGTGCTAAATAGTTGAAAGAATGGAGTGAAATCCACTCAGATTGTGCATCTCTATATCTTAATATCAATTTAGGTCAACAAAGGAAAGATCTGTCTGTGCAAGTCTATCAGTACCTTACCTTCACAGATGCCACAGGCCTAAATATACCATCTCAGATACAGCATATTCTGTTTCCTGAAAAATTTAATACTTGAGTACCTGCCTACATTTGACACAGAAATAATTGTTTTTAGTTTAACAAAATAAAAAATAATGTTACCATTTACTGAGCATATAAAAAGTGCTGAACAGCAAACAATACTTTGCTTTAATCTGTATAACAATCCCATGGTTAGGTATTCATTAGTAAATTCTTCCTCACTTCCTCTCTATCTCCCTCCTTCCCTCCTTCCCTCCTTCCCTCCTTCCCTCCTTCCATCCTTCCTTCCTTCCCTCCTTCCCTCCTTCCCTCCTTCCCTCCTTCCTTCCTTCCCTCCCTCCTTCCTCCCTCCCTCCTTCCTTCCTCTCTTCCTTCCTTCCTTC
>NW_011898913.1:1546-1956 GCF_000151845.1 Pteropus vampyrus | reverse complement strand
GGAGAAAAAACTATCAATCTAGAAGTCAAGCCCATCACAAATATATTTCCAAAATGAGGCTAGAAAAAATATTTCTGGAAAAAGAAAAAAAAAAAAAAGTGTGACCCGCAGACCTAAAGGAAACACTAAACAATTTTTCTTGCAGAAAGTAGATGATCCGAGATGGAAAGTTCACATGGAAAGGAACAAAAATGCAAGAAAACACATCACCGGATGCGGCGCTCTTGTCGTCAAATCCGCGTCTCTTCCCTCCCTTTCCGGCGTCTCCACCAGCACTGTCCTCAGCAGCCTGTCCTAAAGTACTCAAAAACGGCGGGTCTTCATATCTCCTCCATCTGGGAAAAAATCCCCATCTTTGCTGAGCCATGAGGATCATCACAACCCATATTTCTATGAGAGGGAGCAGTAGT
>NW_011898913.1:0-696 GCF_000151845.1 Pteropus vampyrus | reverse complement strand
GGAGAAAAAACTATCAATCTAGAAGTCAAGCCCATCACAAATATATTTCCAAAATGAGGCTAGAAAAAATATTTCTGGAAAAAGAAAAAAAAAAAGTGTGACCCGCAGACCTAAAGGAAACACTAAACAGTTTTTCTTGCAGAAAGTAGATGATCCGAGATGGAAAGTTCACATGGAAAGGAACAAAAATGCAAGAAAACACCTCACCGGATGCGGCGCTCTTGTCGTCAAATCCACGTCTCTTCCCTCCCTTTCCGGCGTCTCCGCCAGCACTGCCCTCAGCAGCCTGTCCTATAGTACTCAAAAACGGCAGGTCTTCATATCTCCTCCATCTGGGAAAAAATCCCCATCTTTGCTGAGCCATGAGGATCATCACAACCCATATTTCTATGAGAGGGAGCAGTAGTCCATCCATATCATCAACACAGTCGATAACGGCGGCCACTGCGCTGAACTGATCTCTCTCCACTGCTGCTGCTGCGAAGCCAGGTACAATTGATTTTCCCATTTTGCAAGGGATTGCAGTAACGTGCCAAACGGTCTGGGGACTTTCCAAGCCCATCTGTAACGCGCGATGCAGTTCGTATTGGAAGTGCAGGAGCCGAATTGCTGAACTGCTGTCGGCTGGATGAGACCTTTTTTCAGAGTACTGCCTAATAGAAATGTGTATCTGTAATACTTATATATCAACCCAAT
>NW_011898912.1:3454-5479 GCF_000151845.1 Pteropus vampyrus | reverse complement strand
GTTTCCATCTTGATGTTCAGTGATGCACAGAGGAGGGGCAGAGGCAAGAGAAATCAGAGAAGCATAGATGGAGCCTGTGGCTGGTAGCTTCTGAGGTGACCCGCCCCCATACGTCCCTGCATCCTGGTATTCATGCCATTATGGACTTGCCTCCCCTTGAATGTGAGCAGAACCAAGAGACGCTCTTCTAATGTACAAGACAGGGCAGAAGTGGTGGCATGTCATCTCTGAGATTAGGTTATAAAAAGACTGCAGCTTCCACCTTAGACTCTCTCTCTGCTCTCTTGCACTTGGGGAAGCAAGCTTCCACGCTGTGAGCATCCCTGTGGAGAAGCCCACATACTGAAGAACTGAGGTACTTAGTCTAACCACCCACAAAGAAGTGAAGGCTGCCAACGACCTCTTCGCTAAACTCGGAAGAAGATCCCTTAGCCCCAGCCGGGTAGGTCTCGCAATGACCACAGCCCTGGTCAATAGCTTGGTTGCAACCCCATGAGAGAACTTGAGCAAAAGGCACCCAACAAAGCTGTTCTTAGATTCTTGACCCAAAGACACTTTGAGATGATAAATGTTGTTTTCAGCTGCTAGGGTTTAGGGTACTTTGTTGTGTAGAAATTGTTGGCTAACACAAACTCATCGGATTAAATCAATCTCAAGCTTCCTTGTGTTGAAGGCTCCCAGTTATATATATGACACAATACATTTTCTTATTTCATAAGCCAATTTAAATTAGTTTTGTTACTTGCAGTTAAAAGCACTGATAAAAAGGTGACTGCATATTATCTTTCTGTAGCAGTATCTGAACAAATTTTCCCCTTTTTCTAAAACTTCTCCAGCCACAATGGCCTTCTAATTCCTCGAGCACATCATGCTTGTTTGCATCTCTGGGTTTTTCATCATTTTAAAAACTGAATTTATTTTTAGTTAAAGTTGACATACGATATTATATTAATTTTAAGTGTACAACATCGTGATTAGACTTTTATATACCTTATATAATGGTCAGCCCGATAAATCTAGGATTTTTTCTCATTTTGTTTCTGCTAGCCAGAACTCTCCCTACTTTATCTTGTTAATTCTTTTTCATTTTTCAGACTTTAGCTTGAAATCCCATTTCTGGTCAGAGTTCCCTAACCCCCTCTGAACTATATCAAGTCCCCTTATTATGCACTTTCAGAGAATGGTGTGCTTGTTTTGGGTACTTACTGCAGTGAGTGATTATACTTTTTGTAGTCATTTGGATACCTCTGTCTCCCTTCTCTCTGAGGATGGGGTTCATATCTGTGTGGGCATCATTACACCATGGTGCTCAATGCAGTGCTGGAGCAGGGGCAAGCTCTCAATGAATAATTAATGAGTGAATAAACAAATGCTTTGGAAATGTGCATTGATTGTCCTGTAGAAGGGCCAGAACTAAGTATATAGATTTTGGAGTCATCAGTATAGAAAGAATATTTAAATTCTTAGGAGAATGTGGTCTTCCAGGAAAAATAAATGAGAGCGAAGATGACATTTGAGGACCCAGTTATGGAGGTCGGGGAAAAAGAAGACTCGGCAGATGAAGTCACAGCTGGTGAGAGGGAAAGGTTAAAATACCAAGGTCATTTAACCAGCAGAAGTAACTTTAAATACTTATGAGATGACAAGAGGTGGTAATCTCAGAGTGTCAACCAAGCCAAGGGACATGGTACAAACCAAGCCGGGCTGCAGACAAGTACTCAGAATGTGGGGTCCTGAGAAGGACACCTGAGTAAATCTCTCTCCTGGAGCTAATGTTCAAGGATGGGCTGTCCTCCTCCTCACACCCCTCCCTGTACCCCCACCCATCGGCATGGGGATAAGACAGACAGCGGAAGTGTAGCACTTCGAAGGCAGTGCCAACCACAGTGCTTTGTACACGAAAAGGTATTTTCTCCCAGTGAAGATTCTAGTTGCAACATCCATCACTGTACCCACAGAAGGCTTTGCCAACTCCAGAAGGGTCATGAGATGATGCTGCAATCACACAGTGAGTGCCATCTCTGC
>NW_011898912.1:0-824 GCF_000151845.1 Pteropus vampyrus | reverse complement strand
TTTTTTTTTTTAGCTGTTTCATAATATTCAGCTTAGATTCAATTATTTGTAGCAATAATTAATAGCACACTAGTAAATGAAGCCAGATTTCTAGAAGTAATAAAGCCAAGCAGAACATGAGCTCAAGGTTGCTCTTGGCTTTTAAGTCTCTGCTGATGTGGAGAAGGAAAGCCTGCCAGGGAATGTTGGGGGAATTATCAAGCTTGTTGGTTTGCCAAGCAGAATTAGCCAGGCTCTAATGTGCTGTGGGCGCCGTGCAGATGGGGAGATGGCTGGAAGTGAGGCAGGAGCCTGGGGAGGGGGTGGGGGGCTGCAGGGGAGGGCTGGAAAGACAGTGGCAAAGGTGGGCTGGGGTAGTGATGGAGAGAGGAACACGGCAGCCAGGAATTGTGCACTCTGTAAGAGATGGCTCTTGCTGTAAGACCTAGATTCAGAATGTCAGAGCTAGAAAAAGCCTCCACGTCAGGTGGCTCTACCTTGTCACTGCACAGATGACAAAACTGAGGCCCAGCAATGTTCCACCTGCCCAAGGACATGCAGGTTTGTAAAGGAAGAGCCCCATTGTACATGGCTGTCTTTCTAGGGATCATGCAGAGCAAGGAAGTCCGATGTCCTGTTTTGGCCAAAGTAGATGTCCAGAAAGTGCTAAGCTCATCTCGTACAAGTCTCAAAGCAATGCCAGGTACTTGTTTGTCACCACTGAGCACAGAGAATCCCGCATATACACAGACTCACACTGCCATGTCTTTCTTTTGGAATCTGGGGGTTGTGGGAGTTGAAGCCAACCGCTACAGCTTTTTAAAACATTTTGTTGTTATTGCAAC
>NW_011898911.1:374-732 GCF_000151845.1 Pteropus vampyrus | reverse complement strand
GGTTCAGGTGACTATTTTGACTGCCATTCCAAGAAAACGGGCTTCCAATTTTGAAAAATATGCAAATAAAAAAATTTAAGAGATATATGGAAACCAGCTCTGTTTCTTACTCATGTCAGAATGAGATCTTAATGAGAGCATTTTTTTCATAACCAGAACTTGATATTTGTAAATATTCCCTTAAACAGACTCACATATTCTTAATGTAAAAATCTTCCAGATGTTAAGTCCTATGCAAAAAAGAGAAGTGGTCTAGGAAGAATTGAGCTTTTCATATCTGGTAAAATATTTTTCTCCATAAGTGCCACAGGCAGTTCTGTTGAGAAATGATGCATCTGCTCCTCCTCACATGGCCATT
>NW_011898911.1:0-324 GCF_000151845.1 Pteropus vampyrus | reverse complement strand
TGAGCTTTTCATATCTGGTAAAATATTTTTCTCCATAAGTGCCACAGGCAGTTCTGTTGAGAAATGATGCATCTGCTCCTCCTCACATGGCCATTCCACTTCTGATGAGATTTTGTATTCTTGGCAAATTTAGCCAATAACTTATTCAGTCTTATAATATATGTGTGTGTTCTTATCCCTTCAATCTATCACCTACCTAAAATACCTGCAGGTGGCATCCGAAGTGAGATGTGAAATGCCTGTGGCAAAGATTATAAAAAACATTAAGTAGTACTTCATATGGTGGTGGAGTGGGAAGATTCTTGTGTAAGATTCATAATTCTC
>NW_011898910.1:3338-4156 GCF_000151845.1 Pteropus vampyrus | reverse complement strand
AGGCAGGACTCCTCGTGTTGGAGAAGACAAAAAGATGCAAAACATTTGTTCTGGAATCAGAGAATTGGGTATTCCATGGGTTGGGGTGCATATAATTTGTTTTATTTATTTTACAAGTGAAGCAAGGGTTCTATTAATAATATTAATATCATTATAAGGTTGATAATTCATTAATAAGTACTTTAGGACAACAGATATAAACTAGGACTATCTCTGGCAAAGCAGACATATGATTACCCTGACCACGTGCCAGATGCAGTGGGGACTTAGGCCATCCTCCCAGGAGTGGCCAAAAAGAGTATCGGGCGTTTCTGGATAAAGCCATAGGGCATCCCCAGGCCTACCAGGGCCTCAAAATGGGCAGGGGTTAACAGTCAGGGCAGAAGCAGCTGGGCTCTGGATTCCATCCCCTGGGCTGCTGCTTAGGGCAAATCTCTTACCCTCTCTGGACCTCCATCTCCTCTCCAGAAGACGCTGAACATGAAAGGATCTCACAAACTTATTACAGCCTGTAATTGCCTCGCTCTTTGATTTGTTTACTTGCTTTCTTGCTTGTGTCCTCGCCTGTCACGTGAGTCTCTGAGGACAGGGGCCTCGTCTGTCTTATTCAGTGCCGCATATACCTAGCTCCTAGAATGAGGAGACACTGGATAAGTGGGATGTGGACTTGAGGGGTCTGCAAGGGGTCTCATTTGCGAGGATGACAGTGTCAGGATGGTCCAGGACAGCTTTAGTGGAGGCTGGTGGTAGACCAGTTCTCCTCTGGGGGTTTCTCCCTGGTTTCTGTTGTTTCTTTGTGGCTTTCTCTGATTCTCCAA
>NW_011898910.1:0-718 GCF_000151845.1 Pteropus vampyrus | reverse complement strand
TGAAAACACGTTTCTCCAGAGAACAGAAAGGCAGGCACCAGGGAATTCCTGACTGACACTATTGATTCCTTCCCTGGCAGCAACAAGGTGAGGTTCTACTTTTTCATCATTGTAACCCCCTGCCGTGTGGTCAGCTATTCAACGCTGCCTTGTGGGGGAAGGGAGGTTGGAGTGAGCTAGAAACACCGTAAAGTTAATTCTGGAAAAGGAAACCAGATCTGTATCCCTACTGTCTGGCACAGAATGGGTCCTGTCTCTCCATCCTCTCCCTGGGTTAGAGCCAGCCCAGTGGGCCCAGGAGGGCAGCGTCCTCCATTTCCTGCTTTAGAGAAGCCACCCTCTGCCCCTGCCCTGTGCTCTAGATGTGGCCCGTGCCCTCCAACTCACTGACATTCTTCCATCCTGATTCACAGTACCATCCCTCCGGCTTTGTGACAGGCCTATTATTTGGTGACAGGTTCAAGGAGAAATAGAAAGCCCCCATTATGTCTCTCAGCGTAAGTTTCATTTTCCAATATAACAGTTACAGGAAGAATCTAGAAAGGGGAAGGAATGGTGGTGTACAGGACACTCGCACAGCTACCGACTGATAAAACAGTACTTCCTTTCCCATGTAACTTACCTGCTTGTGCACTTCCTCAGCCAGGAGTACCAGGGACTTGTGTACCCCCACACCCAAGGCCCCTTCTGCTCCATCACCAGATTCTGGTTTGTCCCT
>NW_011898909.1:3771-6386 GCF_000151845.1 Pteropus vampyrus | reverse complement strand
ACAGAAGGGGACGGCGGGGAAGAGCCCCGAGAAGCAAGGAGTGTCGGGTGGAGATTTATCTCGAGCAGTCCTTTTGCCTTCCCCGCCTATATACAACAGAGACACCCACATCCCCTTCACTGGCTCCCTCAATGTATGAAAATGAACATCTAGATCTACCTCTGACTCACTGCACTCATTCATTCATTCATTATTTCTTGAACCTTATTATTATCGGCTGAATTGTGCCTCTCCCAAAGTCATATGTTGAAACCCTAACTGCCAGTACCTCAGAATGTGACTTTATTTGGAGGTAGTGTCTTTATGGAGGTGTTTAAGTTAAAATGAGGCCCTTAGGGTGGGCCCTAAGCCAATCTGACTGGTGTCCTTATAAGACAAAATTTGGACATACAAAGGTGACACCAGTAATGAGCACACAGAGGGAAAACCATGTGAGGACACATGAGGACACCACAAAAAGGTGGCCTTGGGAAAGTTCTGCAAGCCAAGGAGAGAGGCCTCAGGAGACATCAACCTGCCTACACCTTGATTTCAGACTTCCAGGCTCCAGAACTGTGATAAAATTAATTTCTGTTGCTTAAGCCACCTAGTCTGTGGTATTTTATTGTGGCAGCCCTAGAAACCTAATGCACCTACTGTGTGCTAAGCTCTGTGCTATATGCTGGAAAGGAGCCATGATTCAGCCTCCTGCTTCAAGGAATGCCTTAGAAGGACCCTAAGGGCCTTCCTGAGCTGCCTATGCCTACCACCCCTACCCCTGCTGGTTCCTGCCACACTGGACATCTGCAATTGCCCACCTCAGCAGGCCGGTTTGCCCTTATGGCTTACGTCCCCACTCTGTCTGACACACCCCTCCCACCCTGCACCAGCTGAGCCCTACCCATATCTTAAGATTCGGCTCAGGTATAACCCATCCCTGATCTCCCCAGTACCCAGGTTGAGTTATGGCCTCTCTATTCTGTTCCTATGATCATTTCTCTAACATTACATTCACAATATTGTATTATAATAATCTCCTTATGAGCTTTTCTTTTCCGCAAAACTGTAAGTTCCTCCAGAGTAGGTATTGTGTTTCATTTATAATATATTCTCAAAATCAAAGAGTAAACAGGTAATAAATACTCAGTGGGGATCAGTGGATGGATGATGAATGGGTAGGTGAGTGAGTGGGTGGGTGGGTGGGTGGATGGATGGATGGAACAAGAAGGGAAGGATAAGGAGAGGGAGGCAGAAAGGAAGGGAAAGAAGGAGAGAGGAAAGGAAAGAGAGATAGGAGAAGGGAGCAAGGAAGAAAAGAAGGGAAGGAGGGAAGGAGGGAGGGGAGAGAGAGGATCCAAGTCCCAGGAAAGGATTCCAAGGCACCTCTGTCCTCTCCAGCTGGACTCTGAGTCAACAGGACCATCAGCTCATTCTTCATCATCATCATCATCATCATCATCATCATCATCATCATCAAAGCCACCCTAGATACCACTGCAAAGATGCTGCTCAGGAAAGGAAACAGTCGGGGGCGGGGGGGGGACACCTATTTCTGGGCACTTCACAGTGACTCTTGGTACTACTGCAGGATTTTCTCAAGGAGAGGAAGAGACCCTGGACCTTATTTCCATTCTGCCTTTATGTAACCCTCACAAGAACCTTCTGAGGGCAGCATTCACATTATCCTAATATTCTACAGAAAAAGAAAACATAGCACTGGGGTTACAGCCAGAACAGGCTCTATTTATGACACAGCATGGCCTCCCCAGAGGGGACAAGCATCCAGAGAAGGGCCCTGTCATTCCAGAGCTCCTATACTGCTGCTCTGAGGAGGCTCAGTGTAGAGGAAAGAGCTTACCCTTGACCACCAGAGATGGCTCCCCACACAAATTACCTACACTTTCCAAAGCTTAGGCCCCTTTTCTGTAAAATCAGAACCCAACCTCACATGACTGCGGTCAGGATTTAAACAGATTAGGTATATATGATGGTGCTCAGGAATTATTTCCAGGAAAAGGCATATGAGGTGGGTTTGAAGGAGCTGAGATTTCAGCACAGGGAAGAGGAGATAGACTTTTTCTTAAGATGGAAACTTTCTCTTCACAAGCATTCTGCCTCAAAACCCAAAGTGGGTTAGAAATGGGGCGAGATTTCAACCAGAGGCCAGGCCTCAAGAGCAGCATCAAAGGATGAGCTAGGCCCCCTGATAGGGTAAATCAGTAAGCCAGTGCTACCTTTCTATAAATCATGACTATGAGGGGCTACTTCCTGGGGCACTGCACTGCCCTGTGAGCACAGATTTCTTTATAAAAGTGAACATAGAAATAACCACAAACTCTTGCTGAAAGAGACACCTTCTTACCCATCTTACAGGTAAAAAAAAATAAAAGTGAACCCTGGGAAGGGGAAGATTTGGTCAAGGTCATACAAGCCACTGAAGGGCCCATTAGGACATTGTATCTACCTGATCCCACTCCAAATACTCTCCTTGCATCAATTCCAGCTCCTTCTCAGCAACACATGATATTGAAATATTTTTCAACACAGTTAGGAGCCTAGAATTCAAGAGGTAAATGAATTTTAGTATCTGTAATTTGTTCCCTAAAGGTTTGCTGTATGGCAGACACAATATTAAT
>NW_011898909.1:0-301 GCF_000151845.1 Pteropus vampyrus | reverse complement strand
CTGGCCACATAGAATGCGCCTGATAATGAAAAGCTATCATCATCCTGATTATTCTGGGTTGCAAAGTGTCCTCCATCCTCCTCTCCGTGTCTGTATTCCCTTCTCCAACACATGTGTATTACACAGACTGGACAGACCATGAAAAGAGAAAAATCTTCAGGCCTGTGGACGTTTATTAATGTGAATTCCCATTAAAACTATTTTCGGACGGGGTTTCCTGGGGCTTGGACCATGCTCCGTTTGTGCTCTTGTTCTTTGCAGCAAAGTTGAAACAGGGACGATGTGGCTATTTGAGTGAATG
>NW_011898908.1:5213-5706 GCF_000151845.1 Pteropus vampyrus | reverse complement strand
TATGACTATGTGCGTGGGTGTCTATTACTCCCTGAGAGCAAGGGCCTTACTTATTCTTTGTTTTCTCACACCTCATATCCAATTTATGTGCAAATTGTGTCAGCTCTACCTTTAAAATATATTGATAGACTCCAAATCCAACCACCTATTATCACCACCATGCACTATCTTGGTCTGAGCCACCGGTTTCTCGTTTATACTGTTGCATTAGCCTTCCGCTAAGTCTCCCTTGATTCTGTTCTGGATACCCTTCAGTCCATTGTCCAGACAGCAGCCAGAATAAAACTTTAAAAATTATAATTCGGCTTTTGTTGGGACTCTGCTCAAAACCTTACATTGGGCTTCTCGTTCACTTAGAAAAAGATTTAAGTCCCTATGATGGCCTGCAGGGCCCTATATGACTTGGCCTCTGTTCCTGTCTGATACCATCTTCTACTATTCTCCTCCCAGCTCATGCCACACCTGCCCCAAGCGCCCTCAGGCACACCAGACA
>NW_011898908.1:0-1268 GCF_000151845.1 Pteropus vampyrus | reverse complement strand
CCAAGAGGGAGGGTCCTGGCAACCTCTCTCTGTTTTGTCAGGAGGAATATCCACAGCTGTAATCTCTCTTCTGGCCATGAGAAGCTCAGCTACTAATAGCAGTAAGCTGCAGGTGCAATGTCACAGAATCTGAGACTGCAACAGCCCAAAGGGATCTGTTAGATCACCTTGTCTAGGAATTTTTACTCTTAATTTTTGGGGAATCCATTACTCCTCCAAGGCCTGATCCTTCTCGTTATACTCTACTGTCTTCCATTCTCATGTCTATTCCCATTTTTTTCCTCAGAACACCATCTTCAAAGAAGGCAGTGTAACATTGTAGTTCAGAGTGCTCGAATTAGCACCAGAGAGACTTTGGCTCAGTTCTTGGCTCAGCCAGTTACAAACTCTGAGCTTAAACTCATGTCTTCTCCTCTCTGAGCTTCAGTTCTCCCATATATAAAATATTGATAAAAATAGAAGCTACATCATAAAATCCTTGTAAGGGATCAGTGAGATAATGCATCTAAGGCACTTAGCACAGAGTCTAGCACACAGTGAGTACTCAGTAAATACTTATGATTATCTAAATTCTTCATGTTTAGATACACTCTCAAAAGAAATAGTTCCGGAAACTGCTGTGACGCTGTCCTCTGTCCCTCACACACAGCGGCACCATCCGTGTGATTCCACATGATTTCATTTGTTTCCCGAGTCAGGGATAACCCTCCCTTGTTAACCTTCATTTGGAAAGCAATTTAACTCCCTGACATTAAAAACTGAAATATAAACAGCCCAGTGCCTGTTTTAATGGACAATTAAAAATTAACAGTTAGTAAGCGATGAGCTAATTTTGTTATTGTAACTACATTAGCTTCATACTTGGAGGAATATAAAAAGGAGAAAATAGACCCCTTAAAATAAAAAATAAAAAAAAAACAGGCAAGGAAAGATTTAAACTCATATATCATAGTCTTGACAGATTCGTTCTTTGCAGCCACTTGCCACAAAACTCGGTTGTTTGATATTCATGCAAAAATGTTTAGATGCCAAAGTAATGAGAATTAATGAACTGGTAGACAGAAAAAAGAATACTAATGTAATATTTTATTGCAAGATGCAGAGCAAACAGCTGTGTAAAGTAGCCTGGGTCACCTCACCCCATGCTGGCTGGCAGCCTCTGGAGTGACCAAGGGTTTTCTTAACCGTCTTCAAACACACAGATCTGCCAGAGTGCTTATTGCAGGTCTCAGGTCCAACACTCTCTGTTGGGACCCTTACACTGGGCT
>NW_011898907.1:3350-5300 GCF_000151845.1 Pteropus vampyrus | reverse complement strand
TTATGCTGCAGACAGCACCTGGGGCCAGCTGGCATGCAGGGACAATTGCTGGTTGAAGTGAGTGCAAAAAAGAAGGTAAGGCATACATTTAGAGCCCAGCTCAGTGCCCACCCAGCCCCTTTCTGTGGGAAACCATCTCTGCCCCCCTGTCCCTGCGGCAGCCTGCATGAGGTCCTCCTGGGGGCTCCACAGCCCCTTCTGCTTCCTTGTCACAGCACTAAGCAGCCATCACCTTTAATGGGAGTGACCATCTGTACACCCCTCCCCTGACGCTGGGCCTGAGGGCAGTGCCAACTTCCTCACAGTGGGGTCCTAGGGCGCGCGCGTGCGCGCGCACACACACACACACACACACACACACACACACGCAGTTGTGTCCCAAGGGGGACACACTCTGAATGTTTGTTGAAAGTTGAATGAATTCCTTCGTTCAACAAACGTTCATTGACCCTGAGTGACCTTCCCAACTGCATCCTTCCACAAGCCCACATGTCGTCAAAGGGCCTGCCACTAACCGTGGGTACCCATGTAACCACCATAACAGTAACAGAGGCCCGGTTTCACTGAGCACCGACCAGATGCCACTGTACTTATGTAGGTTATCTTGTTCCATTTTCTCCAGAATCCTGTGAGATAGGTTCCGCATATCTCCATTTTGTAGAGATGAGGAACTTGAAGCTTGAAGAGGTGACTCGACTGGCCCAAGGCCCAAGGTCACACGGTAGGTCTGGATGGAGCTGACTTTCACAAATCCACCCTCCAATTCACAGGCCTTTGGCTCATCCGCGGTGTTCCTGGGACTCTCCCAAGTGACTGCTCTCCATTCTCTCCCCTTCACTTGCTCGTCTTCTCCTTCGATCATCTCCAGCCTGTGAGAGCGCTGAGTTTAACTCAGACCCCAGCAGCAGAGAAGGCCCCCTATCCCACACCCTGTGCGGGGGAAGTGCCTCCCCCCATAGCTGCCTAGGGCTAAGCACCCCACCCCCAGCTGGGGAAGGGAGGAGGGAGGGAAAGAGAAACCCACCGGGGGCCTCTGGGGCACAGCCCTTGAGGAGCCCCGGTGTTTGGTTTCAATTAGGAGGACAAATTCCAGGAAGCCAGGCCAGTGCTGGGGGAAGGGGGGATGGGGGTACGCAGAGCAGGGCTCAGAATGAGGAAGCTCCTGGAATCTGGCCTCGGGAGGAGGCTCCCGTAGGGCAGGGCGCAGGGCCGAGGGGCCTGCTGGGAAAGAAGCCTGGCCTGCGGCAGGGGTGGGGGGTGGGGTTGAGTCCCAGTTCACAGTTACCAACTTACAGTGCGCTGTCAGGGTGGTGGAGAACGTAGTCAGGTGCCTGGCACACAGTAGGCTCTTGTGGGCTCAGTAAATGGTGGCCAGCATTGCTTCCGTTCAAGCCCACAGTGTTCTATAAATTCTAGCTCTGGAGGTGGGGAGGGGTGCCCGGTGGTTGACAATGCAACCTACTGGGTATCAAGCTGAGTACTGGGTACTGGGGCCCCAAGATGAGAGGTTGTGTGCAGCCTACGAGGGACAAGGTACAAACACAGAGGTGCTATGCAGTGTGGCCAATGTGACAGCAACACCGAGAACAGGGCTGTGGGAGGCTCAGAGGAGAATGGAAGATCCAAGAGGGAAGGAACCTCGTTTGTCCTGTTCATCCTTGGATCCTCAGCCCCTAGCAGCATGCTTGGCACACAGGAAGCAGTCACTAGATCTTTGTCGAATGAATGAGTGATGAACTCTTCTGGGAAATTTCAAGGGAAGCTTCTTAGAAGAGGGGTGCGTCTACACAGGGCTTTAAGAAATGATCAAAGCTTGGAGACCCAGAAAGGAAGAAAGGGCATTCAAAGCAATGGGAACAGCTGATGCGGAGATGAGGCAGCACAGAACACGTGGCAAAGTATTCATCGATTCACTCATTCAACTAATGACGTGCCTGTGACATTCCAGGC
>NW_011898907.1:0-1210 GCF_000151845.1 Pteropus vampyrus | reverse complement strand
AAGCAAGAAAGTACTCAATAAAGCTTTGCTGAATTAAAAAGAGTACTTTTAGTGTTTAGGATGGTGACATCAATTCCAATCCCCTCTGGGACCTTTCATGGGCGTCCTCTTCCTCTGCTGTCTCCTGCAGGGAAAGGTGCCTGTGAATAGTAGTGAGAGGGGCAGGGGGAAGGCCAAGGTCTAACCCTAGGTAGGTGCAGGTTCAAATCCTGCTGTTTAGCTGTTCAGCTGATTTAGCTGATTCAGAGTATTCTTGTGAGTTATAGGGGGATTCTAATCCCTACCACAAAGGCAGATAGTGTGGTGAATAAGTGAGAAAATGTGAGGAAAGCAACATGTATAGGTCAGGTACACACTTGCTTAGTAAATTCTGGAAGTGTTAGAACTGTAGAAAGTGCAGAAAGCCCAGCTGCCTAGAGAAATGAACTCATTCTGCCCAAGGGACTGAGGCAGGGAAAGCTCTCTACTTGAGGGGACTTTTGAGTTGGGCTGTGAAGGATAAATAAAAGTTCCCCATAAATAAAAGAAATTGAGAGGAGAAGGCTGAGAGTTGCATAGGGGGAATAGTCCCAGCCTCTACATGGAACGATAGCAAGAAGAACTTGGGTTAAGAAGGAAGGATTTCTTATCCCAGAGTTTTGGGCAGAATTCTAGTCCAGAATTTGACTAAAGGTGTAAAATGGCCTAAGAAGTGTCAAGAGCCCCTTCCCACAAAGAAGGTCAACTAGTCCATCCCTCTGCAGCTAAGACACACAATTACTTTTGTCCCTAAACCTACATCTTTTGTGCTAGAAGTCAGTCCCAACTGGGGTGAGGAGGAGGAGAAGGGGGAGGCTCCCCCCAATTCCTGGGTTTGTAGCCAACAGCCTAGGCCCATGGCCAAGCCACCTCCCTCCCTCTCTGAGAGCCTAACCCCTACCTTGCTTGAGTCCTTCATTTGTCCCCGACGCCTTGACCCAGGGCAGTGACACCAAATTGTTAAATAAGCCCCCTTTCCTGGGCTGGGCCAGGGAGGGGGACAGAAGGAGGCAGGGTCCACTTTCTAGGTCAGAACTCCTTGCCCTTTTCCTTCATTCTCTAGCCCATGTTTTTCAAAATTAGATCTTGGAGAGAGAGGCAGAGAGACTGTGCATGCTTCTGTGTGTGTGACTGAGTGTGTATGTCTACGTGGAGAGAGGGAGAGGGAGAAAGAGAGAACAGAGCCTGGGGG
>NW_011898906.1:3467-3904 GCF_000151845.1 Pteropus vampyrus | reverse complement strand
GTCCACAGCAGTGGCCTCTCCTGTGGCACCTGCTGTCAGGAGAAGGTATTTGCTGAATGGAGAATGTTCTGTTCCCAAGAATGCCAGAGCCAAACACCTGAAATTTGCTCGTTACCATTGGATGTATCCTTGGATGTTTCACACCAAGGATAGTCACCCTTTGGAAACTTGAGCCTGGAAGGCACAGCGTTTGCCTCTCTTGGCTACGGTAGCATAAACCACTGCCTGTGCTTTGAGGTGAATAGACTTAGTTCAGGAGCCCTGTTGGAAGTGAGATTTGAAGCAGTTGAGAACCAGGTCCTTCTCTCATCCTCCTCTCAGAAAAAAAAACTTTGTGCGCTTGGTTTCTCCATAGTTGTCTTTAAAGTTTTAGGGTCAGAGTTTTCATGGCATCGTTATTCTTTCTTCAGTCTCCAGATCTTGTCCTGCGTGTTAGC
>NW_011898906.1:0-1317 GCF_000151845.1 Pteropus vampyrus | reverse complement strand
TTTTTTTTTTTTTTAATTCTATATTTTCTAGCTTTTTAGGTTCCGAACGTAACAGCTGTGGGTTTTATATTCTGGCAGATATCATGGCCTGGGAGCCAAGGGATTTTTGTAGAGTTCCTGTTTTGGTCTGAGAGGTTTTGATCTAAACGTTTAACCGTAGGACAGTCTTAAATACTGATTTTCTTACCACGCTTTGGGCGCTGTGCTAGATACCTTTTATGTTGTGTCTCATTTAATCTTCAGAACAATCCTATGAGATATAGGTGTCATCATTCCAATTTTATAGGAGAGGGCATGGAGGCTTAGAGAGTCGGTGACTTGCCCTGAGTTGTAGAACTGGGATTTTGAGGCAGTGCTGTATGTCCTGCCCTGGGCATTCATTGTGTGCTGATGACGGGTATGACTAGACTCAGAGGTGAGGAAGAGTCAGGAGAGAAACGGCTGTCTGTGAACAGTGCCGAACCTTAGTTGACCCCCAGAGGGACGTCTCACAGCTTCTCCACCAGCTGGAGGGGCTCAGTGAGTGGATCTTCTTTCATTTTCTCTGTAGCCCAGAAAGAAGTCATTTTTTCAACTTGAGTAGCAAAAAGTGCATGTTTTAGGCCCATTTCTGTTACACATAAACGTAATTACCCTTGGGTTTCATGTCATCATCTGCCTTGGAGGTAATCAAGAAAAGAATTAAAAGAAAACGTTTGAAGAGTTGAAAAGTGTGTGTGGGTGTATGTGTGTGTACACACATATATACATATATGTATGTACACAATATATAGAAGTAAATATATAAAATATATGTATAAAAGTTATATATATTCTTAAATACAATTAAATTAGTGAACTTAAATTCTTAAAAATTTTTAATATTTTAGTAAGGAAATGTGACATGAGAGCCACCTTAACAAATTTTCAAGCATATAATACAGTATTGCTACTATAGGCACAGTGTTGTACAGCAGATCTCTAGAACTTTTTCATCTTGCATAACTGAAAATTTATGCCCATTGATGAGCATAAATTTGCCCCTCCCCTTTTAACTTAAATTCTTAAATACAAGCCACTAGAAGGAAAAAAATCTCTGAGAGGGTTTAGTACATGTGCAGAAAAGTTGTTATATGCTTTAAATGGCAGGTCTTACCCCCCACCCCCTTTTCCTGCCCTATAATTTTCCTAGAGTGACTGTGAGGACAGGCAAAGTTGCTGTATTAATCTATTTGCTGTTGTCTGTTGCTACAAATGGATTGTTTAGTGTGGGTGTTAGCACCCACCAAAATTTGTTCCTTGACATTTTCAGCCAGGAAATCTTTTGCTTTTTTCTGC
>NW_011898905.1:2205-2999 GCF_000151845.1 Pteropus vampyrus | reverse complement strand
GGTCAGGACTGTGCGCGCGACCCCACTGCGCTGTCGCGACTCCTCGGTTCCTGAGCCGCCCCCGCGCTGCAGCGCGGAGGCCTGAGCGCTCTGTCATCCGACGCCGGCACTTCGTCACCGCTTCCCAGATGCGGAAGCGGGGAGCAGCAGACGCTTTGCCTAAGGTCTCGGGTGTCACTGGCATCATTGCAGGTCCCCGATTCCAGGTTTGCTGTCCTACTCTGACGTCAGGAACCAGGCACAGTTGTGTTTTCCCCAGAAGCGCCATGGGCCCGTATGAGCAACGTGGCTTTTTGCCAGGAGAGTTCAGCTTTGCTTTTCTCTTTGAGCCGAGAAAACCGCAGCTCCGCTCTGGGACCCTGCTTTGCTGCTCTTCTCGGAAATGCGTAAAGGATCGCAGGGCTCCGTGGCGACAAAGACGCTGTACTCTCAGCTCAGTATTCCACTCAGTGGCCTCGTCGTCCTTCTCCTTAATTGCAGTAACCTGACCTCTTGCATGTCAAATGTAGTTGTCGTCCAAAGGAAAAACCACATCAACGAGAGGGGTCCATTAGCTGCACGTTCTTAAATAATGAGATAAGAAAAACACGAATAACAGATCTTTGCGGTGCTCACAGTTCAGCAAAATGCACCAGTTCACGGATTTGTGCATCAATGTACTGAAAGTTATGTCAACCCAAAAGGCCTGAGTGGAATTGAGAATTTAGCTCTGTGCCCTACTGTGGGGCCAGTCTCACAAATTTCCTGCTAATTTAGGTGGCCTGTTTTGACGGGCATTGGAAAGGCCTCCCCAT
>NW_011898905.1:0-1356 GCF_000151845.1 Pteropus vampyrus | reverse complement strand
AAAAACCACATCAACGAGAGGGGTCCATTAGCTGCACGTTCTTAAATAATGAGATAAGAAAAACACGAGTAACGGATCTTTGCGGTGCTCACAGTTCAGCAAAATGCACCGGTTCACGGATTTGTGCATCGATGTACTGAAAGTTATGTCAACCCAAAAGGCCTGAGTGGAATTGAGAGTTTAGCTCTGTGCCCTACTGTGGGGCCAGTATCACAAATTTCCTGCTAATTTAGGTGGCCTGTTTTGACGGGCATTGGAAAGGCCTCCCCATTCCTCAAAAACCTATCCTGCTTTGGTGCAGGTACAGAAACCCGTATCTTAATCAATCCATCCCTTTGTGTTACACACCACCCTCTGTTACGAGCTGTTTTTTAAAATGCGGAGATAATACTCAGAGGCAATACATTGTGTCAGTCACCACAGTATGTGCCACCTCAGTGTGAATTTTACCAGATCATTTGCAAAATGCATTAGAAAGTGAATCAGTCAACAGAGTACACTCCTTTTGCTCAGCACTAAGCTGAGAACAATGAGGAAAAGAAAAATAAGCTCATTTTAAGAAACTTCCAGTGCAGTTTATGAGACAAAATGTATACGTGTAAAAGAAAATTGCCAATAACGATATTTTATTGAGTGACAAATGACTTAGTATATTACAGAGCAATATCTCTTAAACATTTTTAAGCAATGGAACTGTTTTCCAAATTATCTTATACAAAAATCACAATATTTAAAACTGATAAAAGCTAGGCTTAGTTAAAGGTGGGCAGGGGTGGGGCAGGGGTGGGCAAGGGAGCCATCTGCTCTTGTTGTCCCTTCATCCCCAGTGGGATTACTGTTAAAAACCATTAAACTTAGCACATAAACATGGGCTAAATGGAGAGAAGGAAAAATCCACTGTGGACTGGACGAGGAGGGGGAAGGCCCCAAGGGGGACCCCTCCCATGTCGGTGGATGAAGGCTGGACGAGGAGGGGGAAGGCTCTGGGGGGACCCCTCCCAGGTCGGTGGATGAAGGCTGAGCAGCATTTCAATGGGCGGAAAGGAGGAAGGAAGCAAGAAATGCAAAGAAAACATAGTACGAAGCGTGGTGAGAAATAAAGTTGGGTACGAAAAGTAGGTAGACAGTAAGTATTAAGTATAAGCTAGAAAAACAGGCGGAAAGGTGGCAGTTTGTTGAAAAGGCAAATCGGGAGGTGTTGGGGTGTTAACCAAAGCAGCAGTGGAAGCTGACCTGAAGAAGGGAGCCTGGCAGCAGGTGCAAGGGTGTTCAGGTAGAGAACAGATGCTTATTCTCGAGCTCTTCCTTCCTCTCTGGATCTTCCTAGCTTCATTACGTGAGAAACAAGAGCAGCCC
>NW_011898904.1:4138-6180 GCF_000151845.1 Pteropus vampyrus | reverse complement strand
GGTGCTATTCATTAATAACCCAGGCTGATAAAATGTCTCTCAGCAGTAGGAAAATGCAAACAGTCCTGTTTTATTCATACAGTGCATACTTCTCAGCGATGACGATGAAGTACCACTACATGCTCTAACATGCAATAGTGATGGAGGAAGCCAGGCAAAAAAGACTGTCCAGTGCAAGATTCTATCTAGAGTTCAGAAACTGGCAAACAAATCTACGGTGTTGATGGTCAGGATAGAGATTACTTTTAGGGAGTAAAGATTGGGAGGGGACTTTTCTTCTTCTGGGTTGTCATTATACAGGAGCGTTCGCTTTGACAAAGGCACCAACTTCTGCACCGTTTGGCTTGTCTTTTATTTCAATAAGCACCCCCTCACACACATCAGAAAGAAAAGGAATACAAATCTCTTTAATGTTAGAAACCTAGCAATGCCACTCTCAGCCAGCTTTCTATTAAAGCGTTGCCTATGCTGATGTGTTCCTTTTAAGACAACCACACTAGGCCACACGACAGACCCGGCCCTTTGTTTGACACTGTGCTCGCATTCTAGTCTCAGTAATAAATGGAACACATTTTCGGTTTCCGGCCTTTTGGACTAGACTACATCCACCATTTAGGTGGTCTCGCCTCCAAGTCGCCCCCGGCGAGGATCAGAAGGTTGTATATGAGCTGCCGTGGATTAACCCACCGAGCAGACCCCCTGGCCGTGGGCTTTCTGGCCAAAGGTGAAAGCGAAGCCTGCAGCGTCAGCTGAGTGTGCAATTTATGCATCCCGAGAAGGCAACTTGGAAGGAGGGTATTTTTTTTTTTTCCATTTCTGTTTAGTCTTCTCTTGGTGAAATTGTAAAGAGGTGCCGGAGACTGAGGGAGCTGTTTGTGTGCTAAGTGTTGTCCGCCTCAATTGCACTCTTGAATTCTGGCTCGCTGCCCAGTCTTATGTGGGAGGCTGGTTAAGACGTGTGTACTTCTCCGAAGCATCAATTTTAGATTTGAAAAAGGATGAAAGTATTATTCCTGCAAAGCCAGGAATCGAGGCTTATTTTAAAGGAGAAGATTAGAAGAAGTAGCTAGTCCTTTTTAAAGAATCACCCAAATTTTTGGCTAACTTGTTCCCTCCCGTGAGGCGAGTGAGGAGTTATAAAAGAAAGAAAAACATGAAATGCTAAAAGTGAATAAAAGGAACGTAATCATCCAAGTATTAGAGTAATTGATGGCCATGCTTTAAAAAGGCACTGCTAAAAACTAAATTTAAATAATTGAATGATTATAAATGCATATAGATAATCCATCCAAAAGTTCTGGTACGTACATAAGATGTACTTCTTTACATATTTCATCATTATCCAACATCTTTAAAAATATAGCATCTTTTCATGTATCTTTCTGAGATTTGAGACTATATGTGTGTGTATATATATAAAAATAGATATAGGCACATATATGTGTGTGTATGTATATATATTTGAGTACATGTGTGTAGACATTCATGAGGTTTTAAAAATTACCATCCTCCAAAGGAAAGTGAAAAACAACTGGCCAGCGGTGACAAAGAACTGCAGCCGCCTGTTTATAAGAATCTCAGAAGATTTAGATGACCTCGACGCAGCCTCCCAGGTCTGCTGTAGCACCCAAAGGACACATTTTTTTGGGGGGGGGGAATCCAAACCTCAGTTGAGGAGAAACCGTAGAACATTACATGACTTGCATTTTTGTGGAAATTAAGATCTGGAAGTGGAAGGTGCAGCGACACTCATCCAGCTGCTTCAGCCCCAGTGTTGGGGTTACCGCTGCTTCCCAGGGAGCCCCTCGTTAGGGAGGTAACTTCCCTGTTCCTTCCATTTTCTCATCAGCAGGAAGAGAGTGAAGCGGGGTGGCGGGGGGCGTTGGAACACGGGTGCCGTTGCCAAACTCTTGTGGTCATGAGTTAAATGGGCTTCTTGCTTTGGAGGCCAAAGCGTTTGGAGAGCCTCATCTTAGGAGAAGCAAGTTACTCTGTTCCTTGGTGGCCTCTCAGTGTCAAGCCATCAAGGAGTTAGGTCTCAG
>NW_011898904.1:0-1118 GCF_000151845.1 Pteropus vampyrus | reverse complement strand
ATAATAAAGTTTAAAAAATAAAGTGCTATTTTAGTTTTTGAAATCAGGGGTCAGCAAACATTTTCCGTCAGGCTGGAGAAAGCAGCTGTAGAGAAATCCGTGCCTGGACGGGTGTGGCCGCGCGCCAAGAAGACTTTATTTATGAATACTGAAATGATAATTTCATATAATTTGTACATGTCACCAACTGTTATCCTTCTTTTGATTTTTCTTTCAACCTTTTAGAAATGTGGAAACCATCCTTACTGACTCTCGTGCCAGATCTGAGACAAACGTTTCCCCTCATTTGCTCCTTTAGAAGAAACAAAATAAAAACACGTCAAAATGCAACATGCTTTCTCTTTTCAGGGTCTTGTAAATTAATTAAATGGTGACTGTTTTTTTTTTTTTTTTAACCTTCGGTATTTTCCTAGATTTCTCTAGAATGCTTTATGTCCCTGCTGGAATGCTTCGTGCCCCTGTAACACTTTCTAACATCGGTCGTCACGCATTTATTAAGCGCTCAGCGTGAACTGAGATGCTGAGGACGGACGTCAGAGGCAAAGAAAATATTAGCAATAGAAAGTGGTACAGAAGCTTCTCTATTTATGGAATGTCAACTTGTGCAACTTCGTAGATACAAACAAAACCATGCTCTGGAGTCGAGCCCTCTGGCTCTCTCCTCGGCGCCAAAATATGTGTTAAGAGGTTCTGGGAGCTTTTTGTTTCTGCCTCTCCTCCTCTTTGTTCTTCCATCTATCTGATATTTGTTGTCTTTCTGCTCGGTGCTGGGGAGTTTTGCTGGGGAGTTTTGCCATCGGCTCTGTGTCAAACGATAACCCCAGAGGAAAGGGAAGAAGAAAGTGCTAGTAAGAAGTAGCAGAAAGCATGGGAAAAATAGAAACGATTTTTCACAATTGAAATAGTCCGGGAAAATTGTTGCAGGTCCTTTGCAGGTAGAACGATTTTGAGTGAGGACGGACACCTCATCCCACAACCTGGCTGATAGGAGGAAGAATTCGATGGAGAGCTTCTAGAAACCTGGCACTGCTACACACACACACACACGCACACACACACGCACACGCACACACACACACACACACACGCATACACGCACACACACGGTAATGAACAAG
>NW_011898903.1:3831-4155 GCF_000151845.1 Pteropus vampyrus | reverse complement strand
TTGCCAAAGCCGGCTTAGGGAGACAGGAAGGCCAGGAGCAGAGCAGAATGGCTCAGGACTCCATCATAACCCCACAAGAAACACACAGTCTTCTAGCGCAGGTGCTTCACAGGCACCCCTGGGACAGGGCCCAGTGACAAAGGGCTATTTGCATACCAGGCCAGCTTGGAGCAAATGAATTCTCTTGCATCTTCCCTGTTAGGCTGGAGGTAGGTGTTCTCTAGACCCCGAGAAAGGCAAGCTGCTCAGTATTTCAAGGCCTCTGTTTCCTCACTTATAAAAAGAGGGCATCAGGCTTCATGTTTTCTGGGTACCAGGCGATGC
>NW_011898903.1:0-2146 GCF_000151845.1 Pteropus vampyrus | reverse complement strand
ATTTTTATATTGTGAATTTGATAATTCATGAAGGTCTGAAGATGTATTTCTCTAAGATGTTTTTTCCAGTGATCGATATAATTGTTTGTGGGGTGGGAGTGGAGGATTGAGGAGTTGGGGGGGAAAAATTTGCAGGGGGGAAAAAATATAAGACATCAAAACTTTCAGCGGCAACTATTGAGCTCCTTCTGTATACTAGGCATTTGCTTTAAAGGACCTCATAATTGTGCAGTAAAGTATATAAGCAACTGTAATATGTCATACTATATTCAGAAACAATAAAATATAATGGCAAAGGGTAGGAGAATAAGCCACCCCAAAAGATGCCTTTTTGGCAAAAGAATTATTTTGAGCCGATGATTTCTGAGAAATTGCAGAAACAGGAGAAGTTATGAAAACAGCAGAAGTTTCCTTTTTATAAGAGACGTGTACTTAAAGGAAGTCTCCATTTGTAAGATCTCCCTCTCTGTGTCAGGAAGAGGAGGGTGACTCTAAATCACAAGAAACTCTTATCAGTGCAGAAGGCACTTACTTAAATCTGCATAGCAAACCTTACCCACCTTTACCGTGCTTTTCCTGGTCACCTCTCGTAACTGGCCTCCCTCCCGACATCTTTCTTTTGTCTTTAGCAGAAGATGGTATTAAAGCCATTGGCTTGGGCCACCCTGCAGAGTTACTCAGTATCATGTGAATCCCTCATGTATACATGAAGTATATATGTTGTTAAAAACAAGACAACGGGCCCCAAATGGAGTCACTGATGTTAAATCTTATTGTAAATTATAAAAAATAATAACAACAAGAACAAGAAGAAGGAGGAGGAGGAGGAGGAGAAGAAAAGAAGCAGCAGCAGCAGCAGCTCCCTGTTGAAAGCTGCCCCAGGGAACATCTGTCAGCTTGTCAGGGACCCCCAGAGAGCTAACTTCCTCTTTCTTCCTTCCAGAATAAACTACAGTAAGTGACAGGAACTTTGAGGCCAAGTAGAATGAAATTCCTAGCTCCCTCCACTTTCTTGGCTGACCATGAATCTCTGACCCTTCTTTTCTGCAAAAACAGGGAATTTATATACACAGGTGCCTTTTGTACAGGTAATAAGATGCAATCTTCACAACAGTGCATTAAGTAAATACTCAAATTATCTTCGTTTTACACATGGGGACACCGAATACTCAGAGAAGATAAGTGCAGCTTATAAACCGAGGAGCTAGGATGTAAATCCAGAGCCATGTAATTCCAAAGCTCGTGCCCTTTTAACCATACTAGGCTACTAGAAACTTCTAGATCTTTCTCGAAAGTCCTTTTTGAGCATTCCAGCAAAAATCCCCCAACTGAAGTCCTGGTGTAAGAGAGGATTTGGCAAAGTGAGATTGTTGTTTAAAACACACTTTGCCCTCCAGCCGGCTCCCTGCCGTAGAAGACTGGCGAAAGTTTCTCATTCTCTGAACAAACGCTCCCTGGTTCCCACTCTGAGCCAGGCACTGGACTGAGTGCTGGCAATACAGGGGCAAACAAGGCCCAGGCCTCGACAAGCTCACAGTCTAGCAGGAAAGCAAGACAAGGGAACGAATAGAGCAAACATTTTTGAATGGTCTCAAGAATATAGGGGGATACGTTGAGAGGATGTGGGCGAGATGAGTTTCTGAGTAAATAGCCCGTCAGAGCTCGGAGACCCCGCGGGATTAGTAGGCATATGGCCCGGCTGCTTTCCAGCCGAACAATCTCAAAGCCAACACCAAGCCTGTCTGAGCCTCAGTTTCCTCATGTGCAGAATGAGGACAATGCTGTTTTGCAAGGCTCTGACAATTAAATGAGATAATGTAGGCCACGTTTAACGTCCCTACACCTCCATTACCATCGATCACCCATCGCAATGCTTTCTAATCTCATTTCCTCTTCTGCCACCATTTGAAGCAAGGCCCCGCCATTCCTCACGTGCACCGCTGCGTTAGACTCCTGACCAGACTGCCTGCGTTTACTCTGTGCCTCCTTCCGTCTGATCTCCACCAGGAAGCCAGGGGCGTCTTTCCAAAACCGCCACTGGGAGCATATCGAACTCCACCTTTCCCATCCCCCACGTGCTTAAGAGCCCTCAGTGGCTTCCCACAGGTGTCAGGAGGGACCGGGAGCCTCAACACAGCCTCTGTGG
>NW_011898902.1:0-4926 GCF_000151845.1 Pteropus vampyrus | reverse complement strand
CTCTGTTTGCCAGACTGTGGCCTGCTACCGCCTCCACCCCCAGCCCATGGGCCCTCCGGAACCATGAGCTCTGGGAGAAGTGGAAGAAGACTGAGCAACTTGGTCCGCTCTGTTTTTGATCTTTGGGAGTCGCCATATCTCACTCTGGCATATCAGTTGCTAAGTGATTTATGTTTACACCACGTGCTTCAGAAGGGACACAGTGATCTTTGTTCATTGGGTCTGGAGCTCCTCTCTTACCACCAAAGTCGAGGTTATGGAAAGGCCACCGCCGAATCAGTCCAGAAATGGGTGGCGTCGCGAGGGTGGCATTTTAAGGGCATGCGTATTTTATCTTGCCTCCCACCAGATGGGGCAGGCTTCCAGATGAAAGTCGTCTTGTGCCTTTTATAGCAGAAGTTGTTCTTTAAACAGGAAGAGTTTTCAGGCTTCTTGGACTTCTGAAGTGTGTTCCAGAAACTCCCCACCCAGCATTCTGCAAACATTCTGGGCTTGAGAGAATCCTTGTGGGGCACTAACCTTTGACAGAAAACATCATTTGGTTAAAAATAGGCGTCTTAGATGAGATGGCACAAATCCCATAGCCACATTAACTTGGGCCTGGACTTCTACCCTCCTTTCATCTATAAATGGAATAGTGGAGCTAAGACTGTAGCAGGTAAATGACTCTTGAAGTCCAGACTGAGATTCTATCTTAATTAATGCTCAAGAGCTGGCAGGACTGATTTTCATTAAAGGAAGAACGCTTTGGCTATCACATCTGAAAGTTCCTGTTAATACTTTGAATGTAAATTGCCACAGTGTTTAGTATTAGAGCTATTCGAATGTGATTTATAAGCACAATCTTCTTTCTCCAACCTTTTTTAATGAGGCGGTTTCAAATAGGATACAAAATAACTTATCGAAGCAACATGGATAGTTTCAAATTTTGAATGAAAGTTAAGAAAGGAAAAGCTATCATTTGATACCATTTGAGGTATGTGAGATGTCTTTGGAAGAGCAAAACCCCCAAAGAATTAAGAGGCAGCATAGAAGAGGCAAGGGGCATGATGGGAAGTGCAGTGGAGTCTGAGACCTGTCTGGCCTCCAATTTTCCACTCTTTTGGAAAGAGCATTGGGTTTCACACATTCCCTCTGAGCCTCATCATCTTCAGATAATACCTGAGGGAGTTTCATTAGAGCTTTGTGGTGTCCAACTGGTCTCTGCTTCAAAATGTTACCAAGCCTGAACTAGTGATCTTAAGCAACCTAGCTTTTTTTTTCAGATCCCGAATGAACCGTTTTATTTCTCGAATACAGCTGTCCACTGCTGGGAGGTGGTAGAGTGTAATGGTTGAAAACATGCCCTCTGAAGTCAGACTGCCTGGGTTCAAAGTCTGCCTCTTCTGCCGATTTGCTGTGTGGTCTTGCACAATCATGTAAGCTCTCTGGGCCTCTGTACTTCATCTACAACACAAGGAGGGTGGTACCTATCTCAGGAATCACGAGCTAATAATAGGTCTGCACTTAGTAAGCATGCCGGCGTTCATTAGTATTATGATCGTTTATGCCCACGTATGTCCTGTTGTAGTTGAAGTTTTAATTGCTTTTTTTTTTTTTGTAGATTGTAGATCTGTGAGATTCACATCATCTTTTGAGATGGGTTCTCTCACTGTAGTGTGACTCACCAGATTCTGATTTGACAGGTCTGGGGAAGGGCGGCAGTCCGATTTTCTAAGCTCCTATGTGATGTGGGTGCTGCTGGTCTATAGTTTGTGTAGTAGAGTTTTAAAGGGCACTTTGATTAAAACATGGTTAGCAAAGAACCAGAAATGTAAATACAGAGTGGCGAAATGACTTGGAAGGAAGATGAAATGTGGTCTATTTCCACTGGGCAAGCATGTTTTTCTTAGTGTTGCATTAAGTGTCTCTGAGCTGATGATATGAAAGAAAAAAAACACTTGTAAGGACGTGGATATGGATTCATACTAATCGATGAAAACCATTCAACCTGTAGGGCAATACAGTTTGAGAATGATAATTGCTAAAAGTCTGAGACAGACATTCCCAGGACGTGAGTAGATCAATAAGAATTTGATGTCGCAAGGACGACTTTGATATTCCATCACGTTTGTTTTCTGTGCTTTTGCCTGAAGTTCACTCATTGAAGTTCTTCGAACCACTGACTCTCTTTAGAATTTCAGTTTAAATAATCTGAAATAAGCATTGCTTCCCAGGCTGAGGCTCTGTTTACTTTGCAGCTTTCAAAGGGTAAAGTGTCCTTCTCTGAATATTTGATTGGAAGCCCAGAATTCAAATCGATGTCTCTGCCTGGCTGACTTGTGGCTGAGAGAGCTGTCACTCGTCAACATGAGTGTCTGCATCTGAAATAGTTCCAGAAAGCCTCTGCTTGCCACATAAAGTCAAAGAGCAAACCCATGCCTGCAACAAAAGTTAATGAAAGGTGACAAGCATTAAATAGGAACAAGAGTGAAACCCACAAAAGAGTGGCTAGGCGAGAAGGGCGTCCTCCGACACTAAGCCAGAGAAAGGACCAGGCCCACCCAGCATAAGCTGGAATGTTCTGTTCCAGCACCCGGCAGAGCATTCCCTAGCCAGCCTTTGTTTACCCTCTTGCTGGCACTCCTCTGTGTTTAAGATTCAAGAGTTGGAAGAGATGCAGGAGGAATGCAGACATTCTTGGGCTGGGTGCTAGAGAAAATAGGGGTACCCCTCTAGTGCCTCAGTGCTGGATGACACTTCCTTTCTTGACAAGGATTGAAAGATTCCAAATGTTGGCCTCAGACTGAGGACTGTATGTAGATAGGCTTTAAAGAGAAGCGCTCTGGCCCTGTCTTTTCCTAAAGAATGTATCTGAGGTTCGCAGATTCTGCCTTCCTCCTCCCGACCCTTTCCCTCCAGACATCAAATAGGACCGCCTGGCCAGTCTTCAGAACAGTCCCTGAGACACTTCCAGCCCTGCCCAGTCATAATTATCATTTATGGGAATGAAATAGCATTTATGTCTAATTAACAGAGATCACAGTAATGATTTTTTCGATTATTAATCATCATGTTAACTGTGCTGTGATTCTTTTAACTTGATACCGTCTTTAACTCTGAAAATATTTGAATTTTTATAGTTTGATGTGTATTTATTATTTTTGCTAACAGATACATAAAAATTAATGAAATTTTGCCTTCAGATACAGTAGGCATTTGCAAGAACAGAGTCACTTGGGTAAAGACTACTAAAAAAAAAAAAAAACAAACAATCTTTGCTTCCTGGCCACCAGCCTTTCAGGAACCTCAGGCTTCCAGACCCGAAAGATGCTGAAAGAGTCAGAATCACTCCAAGACCCACCCTTCTTGCTCATCTCCCTCAAAAGTCTTTGGTGGTGAAGGAGCAGTCCTTACAATGCAGAGTCTGATGCAAAACCTGAAAGGAACAAGGTGTTGGAGCTGATGCAAGCTAGCAAGGAACCATTTCTGAGAATTTACCACATGCCAGACACTGTGCTATGTGCCTTACGTACAAACTTATGTCATCATTTCATTTGTCTCCACAGTAACTCAATCAATAGGAATTATTAGTCCCATTTTATAGAAGACTGTTGAAAAGATGAAATGACTTGGACGTACTAAGTGCTACATAGGGGTTGACTATTAATATTGACTTTTTAGGACACACTATTAATCAGAACAGAAAGAGTAGTTTACACATGATGGAGAGAAACCCATGTGCTTTAGGTCTCCCGTACTCTGAGTTTATTTTCCTCACTACCTCTTTCCAAAACAGATTGTCTTTCCAAAACACACATCAGGACATGCCTCTTCTTTGCTTAAATTCCATCTGTGGTGCCCCATTGCCTATGGAATAAAGGCCAGGCCCTTCATCATGTCTCCTGCCAGGCCTCCCTAAAGCCACCAGTGCTGGCCGGGCTGGGACATGTCACTCCCTGACCCAGCAGGCCTGCAGGGTTTTGCCTCCACGGGAATGTACACACTGTCCTGTCAGCCTGGAGTGCTGTCTATGCCCACTCCTGGTCCACCCCGTGGACTCTGCTCATAAGCAATCGGCTACCCTCTCGTGCACTGTTCTATTCTTCTGTTCTCATTTCCTGAAACTATTTGTTACCATCGCCCCCGCCTGCCACCCAGCCACCCTGGGAGAAATCCCTGGCACTTTGCTTTAGCAAAATGCCTACCCTTTGAATAGGTGCTTAAAATAAATGAGTACATGAATTAAGGTACTTGGTGACTCAATCTATTGGATTTCAGCAAATGAAATTAGTCTTGAATGCAGCACAGAGTTTTCTCATTTGGGGCTGGGATGGACAGTTGAGTACAGATAAAACAAGGACTCGAAGGCCCCTGCCAAATCCCCAGAACCCAGTCTTGGAGTTGGGGAAGCTTGGCACCCCCCAACTCCAATCTTGTTTCTAATTTTGCTCACTCTGAATCTCCTGAGTCCCTTCAGAGCTAATAACAGGACGAACCCAAGCGAATGTGAGAGTGCGTGCTCCCATGGCGCCGTCTGTTGTGGGGGAAGAGCCCCTTTCTGCCCAGCACACTTCCCTCTCACCCCCAGTCAGCCATCACCTTCCATGCAGGGCGTTTCCAGCAGCCCACCTTCCGCCCACACTCTGCAGGGCCTTTCGCACCTCCTCCCCCAGCTGGGACACATCAGCAGACCGTTTCATATTTATTCAATAAGTTAAAACAAGGTAACTCTTTCCAAATGTTCAGAGATAAGCTCTGGACCCGCGTGTGGCCCCGACCAGGAAGGATGACTTAATGGGTGTGTGCATCTGTGTGCGCTTGTGGGTGTTCAGATGCCGAATTTTCATCATCCTTCCTTATAAACTGCTATTGCGCTGTCTGGAACCAAAAAGGCAGACCCTGCTCATTTCACTGCTGGTTTACCCTAAGTTGCTTTTTTTTTTT
>NW_011898901.1:2905-5182 GCF_000151845.1 Pteropus vampyrus | reverse complement strand
ACTCAAACATATGCTGTCACTGTTACTCGGCCAGGCCACAGGCGAGGGAAGAGCTGGGCCAGTCACGGCAGGCTGGAGCTCTCTTTGTCTAGATGTGGGCGCGCGGACCACGCAAACTCAGTCGTCCCTGATGACCGCCACCCTCCTGCCTTCCTCCTGGGGACATAATAAGCCTTCCAATAAATCCCCCCCGTATACCTTAGTCAATTCAAGCTGTTTTTCTAGAACCAGCAGACAAGAAAATTCTACATAATATTCCAAACAAACTATAAAGAAACAGATATGACGTCTTGCGGGGTAAGGTCGAGGAATACCGTAAGAAATTCTCACGTGTCTGCAGCAAACTATTAGTCACCAGCCTGCTGTTTAGACGACACTGTCTAACACCTTCTTCACTGCCTTCTGCACTGGGCTGAGCCTCATCTTCTCACGAGACGGTCAATTCCTTGTATATTTTAGTGAAGTTCATAAATTTCCTCTCAGTGCAAGCCATGAACATAGATGACCGGTGGGTAAAGACTAGGCTAAAGATGTGAAGATAGGATACTACGACTGTCACGTGATCCTCTGGAATATGAGAGCCAAGGTAGGAGGCTTCGTGTTCTGGAAAAGTCCATCTCGGGGCAGTGATGGTTGCGCAGCAAGATAGCGCTGCTGAAACCAGAGGAAATCATCGCTAACGTGATTATTTGTCACCGAAAGATACACACCTGTTTGCTGATGAACTCAAAGAGATCCAGCGACTAAAAGGGGACTTGGGGGAGGGGGCGGTTTATGGAGAAGGCGGTGTCGGTCTCACATGAAGGCTCCAACGCAAAAGCTCAGCCAAGAAAGTCTAGCTTTCCCTAAGGACTGGGTCTACGATGAGGCTGCCAGGAAGTCAAACTTAAAGAGGCATTTTGGAAAAGTAAACTCCTATCTGCGTTAAATGTAGGGAAGTGCATTCATGAATAAAGCCGAACGGCTGTAAACCCCCTGATGTTTACCGAGCTCCTGCAAAGGAATATGCTTACTGTCCAAGTAAGTGACCACTTTGCTCGGGCTGGTGACCCACTGTGAAGGGCATCTCAGATGCAAGGTCCAGCTCAGAATCCCCTGCCCAAGCGACGGCCCCGACCACCTTCGAATGATGGAAGGAGAAGTGACTACTCAGACAGCCCTGCGTTAGATCTTCAGCTTCACCGAGGATCACACACTCTGAGGATCCCACCGAGTGCCAAAACTCAGGAAGAGGCCCGGCTTCCAACACGATAATCACAATTTAAAAAAAGAAGCGAATTCATTCTAACTGCTCAAAGTTGATGTCTATGCCCTTAACTAGCTCTAACTGAAACAAACAAACAAAAATAATAAGCTCATTATTCTCTGGATCTTTTTAAGTTCTTAGAAGCTTATAGATCCATTTTACTTATTTGTTTTACACAGCTATTTAGCGCAATGCATGAACTTAATACGTGCCAATAACAGAAGAAAACAAACCATGTTACGGTATGCAAATTCTTCTTAATTGCATAAACTTACTTAAATGGCTAGGCTCTAGACATCAGCTTTAGAAGAATGTTTTCTCTAAGTTATTCCAGAAGGCAATTTGCATGTAACTTTTGGAAATCCCCAAAGTTCTTCCAGAGTTAACTGTACTTAATCTTTTCAGTCAGCAACATGCTAGAAGAACAGGTTAGAACACCTGGCCCAGTGCTCTAGACTTTCCACCTACCAGAAATAGGTATGTACGTATGCACATGAGTACGTATGCACGTATGTACATGCACGTATGTACATGCACGTATGTATGTATGCACGTACGCATGGATACTGAATATGACCCAAACCCATTCTGCAACTGTACAGAGACTCATCTGATGATTATTTTGACTCACCTCTCCTCTGATTATGATGGCATCAGAAGACCTTATAAAGAAATTCAGTAAAGTCAAATTTCAGTTCAAGGTCTTTTTAAAACCTTTCGGTTCCCAGTACGGCACACAGTGCTTAAGCAACAAGGAAGCACATGCTTTAAAAAGTGAAGTCATGTTAATGTCACCTGCATCGAAGCTCCTTCCACCCTCGCCACGCAGGCGACCTTATCCAGGAAAGTCACCGCCACAGGCACTGCCACGAAGAAGCCTTTACAGAAGGCCTTGAGGTATCTTTTCAGCCAGCCTTGAGCCTGCGCCATACCTAAGAACACAAAGAAAACGAGTATGAAATTAAGTATAAAACAAATACCAAAAGAGGTGAAAAAGAAAGACACAAAAAGCAGCATAAGAAAAAATAAGC
>NW_011898901.1:0-840 GCF_000151845.1 Pteropus vampyrus | reverse complement strand
CAAAGGTGGCAAGAACAGACAATGGGGTAAAGATAGTCTCTTCAATAAATGGCGTTGGGAAAACTGGATAGATACATGCAGAAGAAAGGAAACTGAACCTCTTTCTTACACTGCATATAAAAACAAACTCAAAATGGGTTAAAGACTTAACTGTAAGACCTGAGACCATAAAACTCCTAGGAGAAAACATAGGCAGTAAACTCTGATATCGCTCTTAGCGATTTCTTTTTGGATATATCTCTTGAGCAAGGAAAACAAAAAAGAACACATCAAACTTAAAAGGTTTTACACAGCAAAGGAAGCCAGCAACAAAGCAAAAAGACAGCCCACCGGATGTAAGGAGACACTTGCCAGTGATACATCTGATAAGGGTTAATATCCAAAATATATTAGAAACTCATATAACTTAACACCAAAAAAAAAAAAAAATCCAATTAAAAAAGAGTCAGAGAGCCTGAATAGGCATTTCTCCCAAGGGGACGTACGGATGGCCAACAGACATACGAAAAGATGCTCAATATCACTGATCATCAGAGAAATGCAAATTAAAACCACAGTGAGATGTCACCTCACACCTGTCATAATGGCTATCATCAATAAACCAACAAAAAGCTAGTACTGACGAAGACGTAGAGAAAAGGGAACCCTCGCGCACTGTTGGCGGGATTATAAATTGGTGCAGCCGCGATGGAAAACAGTATGGAAGTTCCTCAAAAAATTAAAATAAAATTACATATATCCCAGGAATTCCCCTTCTGGGTAATTATCCAAAGAAATCTAAAACAGTATTTTGAAAAGCTATATGCACCCCTACATTCACCGCAGCATTATCTACAATAG
>NW_011898900.1:2766-3632 GCF_000151845.1 Pteropus vampyrus | reverse complement strand
GCGGCCTCGCTCCACGCACCCCCTCATGTTTTGGGGGCCTGTGATGTCGGCATGTGTCAGCTGAGCCAGTCACAGCTGTTCACAGGCAGGGGCGGAGTGGCCAGGCCCGGGGACTGTGCGTCACACAACTCCACAGACTGCAGGTCTGCAGACCACTCTGAGTGGCGGCCCCAGAATTGAAGGTCCAGCTGGGCTCGCAGCGGCCCCCCCCACTGGGAGCTCAGGAGGCAGGGCCGGCGGAGGTGTGACCTCAGACCCCCGCTGCACTCGGCGTCGGGAGCCTCTGTCTCAACTTGTAAGATCGGGGACTTTCCGGCCCTGAGTCCTGTGTTCTGAGCCACAGAGGGAGACGTGGCTGTGGCACTTGCCAGCACGAGTCCCCTAATGCCAGTTACTCAGAACGGGGCCCCATGTGAATGTGGCGGAGCCTTCCAAGGACCTGGGCAAAGTGGCCTCTCGGACATGTCGCGCCACGTCTACCGTGCCCACACGCTCGCCAGGTGTCTCCCCAGCGGCCGGCAGGCTGGGGCACCAGGGAACATGCGGGGCGTCGCTGCTAGGGGACACTCCCGAGCGTGTTTGCAGGCAGAGCCGTGAGCGCCCCCTGGGAAGGGCGTCTTCACAAGGGCCCCACCGGCCCAGGCAGTGCCAGCCGCTGACGCGTGACCCCCAGGGGACGTTGGAGCTCAGGGCGCAGACAGCCACCGCCAGCCTGGACCCCCCCAAGGCGCCTTCCGTCTCGGAGCACGTCGTGGGGACATTTTAGTGGCGCTTTATTGATGTAACCGATGCCCTTCCAAGACTGCCTGCTGTCTCGTGGTACCACTCGGCTGACGCGGAGGAGTCACGTAGCACACCCGCGGACC
>NW_011898900.1:0-901 GCF_000151845.1 Pteropus vampyrus | reverse complement strand
GCTACAAAGCTTAGTTCCTGTCTCTTTAGCCAATTCAAAAATTAATGTTATAAATGGGATAAAAGGGATTAAGGAAGCTTTAAATGTAAGTGTCAGGATAAACATAAAATATAGTGTCCCCTCTCCTGCTTCTTCCTCACTGTCTTGTCATTTGGAGAAATTTCTCTCTTTGGTTAAGAGCCTCGGAACACTTCAGATTTGCTCCTGCTCTTTGCTCCCTGTGATTTCTAAAATCCCTGTTGTCAGCAGACAAAGAAAACTGACCAGTGTCTCTTAAGAATATGGATGCAAAAACCCTCAACGAAATACTAGCAAACCGAATCTAGCAACATGTTAAATAGATTACAAACCATGTGTGTATACATCAGCTGGAATTTATTCCAGGAATGCATGGTTGGTTTAGTGTCTGAAAATCAATTAATGTAATACAGCATAGTAATAAAATACAGGACAAAAACAACTATGTAATCATCTAAATTGATGCAGAAAAGGCGTTTGACAAAAATCCAACCCGCTTCAGGATCGAAAAAACACTCAAAAAACTAAGAATGAATAGTTTATTAGTCAGTGAGGGCTGTCATAATAAAATACCATGGACTAGGTGGCTGAAACAATAGACATTTATTTTCTCACAGTTCTTGAGGCTAGAAGTCCAAGATCAAGTTGTCATCAGGGTTGGTTCCTGGCGAAGACTCTTTCTGGCTTGCAGATGGCCCCCTTCTTGCTGTGTCCTCACGTGACATTTTCTCTGTGTGTGCATGGAGAGAGAGAGGGAGAGAGACAGAGACACACAGAGAGAGACAGAGAGACAGAGAGACAGAGAGACAGAGAGACCGAGACAGAGAGCGACAGAGAGAGAGAGACAGAGAAAGAGAGAGAGACAGAGAGAGAGAGACAGAGA
>NW_011898899.1:867-1430 GCF_000151845.1 Pteropus vampyrus | reverse complement strand
GATACCCTAGGTGGGCAAACTGTGCCCTGCGGACCAAATTCAGCTTGTCACCTGCTTTGTAAATAAAATTTTATTGGAACACAGCTATACCTATTCATTTACATATTGTGTATGGCTGCTTTCGCCATGTAAAGACGGATTACTTAGTGGTAGCAGAGACCATTTGTTCAACAAAACTTAAAATATTTAGTATCCAACTCTTTACAAAAAAATTTTGCTGACTCCTGCCTAGATCTATGCTTGCCACATCGTAAGCACTTGATAAATATTTCCTGAATAAATAAAGCCCTAGAAGCCACCACTTTAGGATGAACACCTCTTTTCTACATTTCTTACCTCTTTTCTACATGTCTTTCTCCTACCTTTCATCCAGCACTCTCTCCTACTCCATCTCACCCATCTCTGATTAATTAATTAATTGTTTGTTCTTGCATTTCCACTTTGCTCAGCACAGCGACAGTTCCCTTTGTAAAACAAACGTTTGTCAGCCACATAGTTGATCACTGTAAGCTGCTCAGTTTTAGGGCCCAGAGATATAAATGGATCTTCCTGTGGGGGAGAGT
>NW_011898899.1:0-817 GCF_000151845.1 Pteropus vampyrus | reverse complement strand
AGATCTATGCTTGCCACATCGTAAGCACTTGATAAATATTTCCTGAATAAATAAAGCCCTAGAAGCCACCACTTTAGGATGAACACCTCTTTTCTTCATTTCTTACCTCTTTTCTACATGTCTTTCTCCTACCTTTCATCCAGCACTCTCTCCTACTCCATCTCACCCATCCCTGATTAATTAATTAATTGTTTGTTCTTGCATTTCCACTTTGCTCAGCACAGCGACAGTTCCCTTCGTAAAACAAACGTTTGTCAGCCACATAGTTGATCACTGTAAGCTGCTCAGTTTTAGGGCCCAGAGATATAAATGGATCTTCCTGTGGGGGAGAGTGATGGATCACCATGATCTCAGGAGCCTGAGCCATTCCCTTTCTCCTTGTAGCTGTTGGCATTCACTGCACTCTCAGCTCCAGCGCTAAGGGATATATAATAGACACGGGAAGGACTATAAAAGTAACATCTGAAACTGCTGCAGAGCTGAGTATTGATTTATTCATTACTATAAATTTTTTGTCATTACTATGCAATTGCTCTATCTCAGGAAGAATTGATAGATGTGGTTGGAAGCTGCAACCCACTGTGCAAAACTTTTTTCCCCTTCTATAATTTCCTGTAACTCTTCTAAAGAATCATTATTCCTTATTACATAGCTCTGGCATGCCACCTATTTAGATAAATGTGTGAACAAGTGTGCAGTAAATATTCATAGTGGCTCATGTGTCAACGATATATGTCACTAATTAGATAATTTAGTGGTTCAAATAAATAAATAAGAAAATAGAAGCACACCCAGGAAAATAGTGAAATAAAACATA
>NW_011898898.1:2101-3991 GCF_000151845.1 Pteropus vampyrus | reverse complement strand
TGGCTCAGAAGCACGCCCGCCGCCCTGGGCCTTGGAGCCTGCAGAGGAAGGCCGCCCAGGCCTGGGTCCTGCCTTGGCCACCAGCTCCAGCAGCCACAGGAGAAAGGGGCATCTTTGCTGGCGTCAGCAGGCGTAGAGAGGGGGGCCGGTCAACAAGGTGTAGGGCAGGCCACCTGCTCAGGGCCCTGGGACCCAGAGTGCAGGCAGGGAGCAGAAGCTTGCAGGTATCTGGCCGGTGCTGGTCCAGCGCTCTGCTGAGCTCGAGCGCCTTGGACGGGTGAGGGACCCCGCTTCCCCGCAGGGCGCCCCGCGTGGCAGGCGGCCTTGCATTGTAAGCCCAGGAGCACGCCGTCCGCTCAGGGCCGTGTGTCCTGCGGTGTGTCTCTCCACGCCCGGCACTGGCACCATCTCATCCACAGCCTGAAAAGGAAAACACCAAGCCCAGCTCCCTTTGCCACCTCCGCCCGGCCCTCTCAGGGGGCAGAGCCGGCGCCTGGCCGAGGACTTGGGCTCAGCTCCTGAGTGAGCTGATCAGAACCTGTCTCGAATCTTCTATGCGGCTTCTACATGCAGGCCTGAGCGTGACCTTCCCTGCACAGGAGAAAGGGTGTGGCAGGGAGCAGGGCGGGGAGAGGCAGGGGACACGGCCTTACACGCCGGGCTGGGGGCTCTCTGGAGGCGGCCCCAGTGCCCGGGTCGGGGACTCACCTGCAGGAAGCACGTTTCTCATCCTCGGCCGGGCCGGGAGGCCTGCTGGACCTTCAGCCTCTGTGCCCCGTCCTGGGAGAACCCCGCGTCTACGCGCCCTGTGTTCACATCTGAGAGGCAGGCGTATGCAGGCTGCTCCCACTCACCTCGCCATCGCCTGCCTTACCTTTTCAAAACTCCGTTTCGATGGCAGGGGGAGTGTCCTGACACGCCCTGCCCCTGCCCCCACTGCTGCAGTGGGGTGACATGCCCTGCCCCTGTCCGTTGCTGCAGCGATGGACATGCTGGACCCAGAGCCCCGTGAGGAAGGTGCCGTCTTCCTGGCCCGGGCTTGCTGGTCTAGTTCAAGTGCATGCCTCTTTGCAGTATGGCTCCAAGTAACTTGACTGAAAGTGAGTTATAGAGCAAAATCACCGGGGGCAGAAAAACGATTAGTCAGAATGTGAGCTAGGAAACTGACCAGTTTGTGGTGTAATTTCTCCTGATTTACGGCAAGAAAGTTTACGAAGGTCCCCTGGTCACCTGCCAGCATTTGCGCGGATGACCAGCGTCCCCCCACGTGACCCTGACGACCTGTTTACTCGCCACTCCATTCTTGTGAAACAGCACGCCCGCAAAGCCCTGGTTTTTGTTACTCTGTCTCATTCCACCTGGCAGCTTTTCACGGGCACCATTCCTCGTCATTAAGGTCCTGTAGCGTTTTCAGGGGCTACACACCATTTTACCATCATTTATTTAACTTACGCAGATTGTTTCCAGCTTTGCGTGTGATACATAGTGACCCTTCATGCAGAGATGTATCTCCTTAGGACATATTTCTATGAATCGAGCTGGGATTTTGGTACACGGTGCCAAAACACACCCCCTTGCCCCACCTCCTTGCCCTCCAAAAAAAGCCCGCCAGCTCACGCTACTGCTGCGCGGTGTGGCGGCCTCCCGCTCGTTGGCCGGAATTGGTTTTACAATTCAAAACGTTATTTGTTGCTTTGGCAGAAGATGAACAGAACGTCAGCGATGCTTTCGGGGCGTTTCTCTTATTCAGGTGACACTCGGCGTTGGTCACAAGCTGACGGGCTGGAGTGCAGTCTACAAACCGCCTGTTCAAGTCCTTTGCCCATTTTCCTGCTAAAGTCGCGCCGCTCCGTGAGGGTGCTCCGAGCCGTCCGTCTGTAACGCACTGTG
>NW_011898898.1:0-507 GCF_000151845.1 Pteropus vampyrus | reverse complement strand
CACTCAGCGTGGGGAACCCTGCATTCCCCTGGGGGGGCCCAGCCCCGTCGCTCAACAGGCCGCACAGCGACCTCAGAGTTTACGATAAATCACAGGGTCCCGCTCACCACAGCCTCCGTGGGCCCCTGGGCAGCTCCTTCAGATTCAGCGTGATGCTCACACCTGGAGCGGCGACACCACTGACCAGCCACCTGCGGGTGATGCTGTGGTGAGCTGGCTCACTGACTGGGGACAAGGGGGTGCAGCCGGGCAGTCACAGGGTGCCGGGGCCCGTGCGTGCTAAGCCACTTAAGGGGCTATGTCTCCAGGAAACAGGGCTGACTAGGGCTTCTCCCTCCAACCCGGCCCCGCAAAGGCACGCAGGCCACGGGGGGCTGCGCACCCGCTCTCGGCGGCCCCTCGGGGGGCGTGGGGGGCAGTAGTATCCCCGGTACGCGTGCAGGGGCCCTGTCCTCAGGCCTCAGCTGTGCCAAACCCTCCCACCCCTCGTCTCTCTCCTGCCCCACC
>NW_011898897.1:2999-5443 GCF_000151845.1 Pteropus vampyrus | reverse complement strand
CACCCCGTCCATCCCAACCATTCCTTTCCACCCTGCGCTACCCAGCCCCAGCTCCCAGAACGCGGCAGACATCCCCCATCCCCCATGCTCCAGGGGACGGCCGTGCGCGTCCAGCTGCCTGCAGTGCCCGTGGCTGACCGAGGAGGGCCCAGCCTGCTCTCAGCCCTCAGTTGTGACCTTCCCCACGGCGCGGCTGCGCGCCTTCATGCAGGAGCGCGAGAAGAGGCGGGCGCTGCTATACAAGAAGCACAACTTGGCACAAGTGCGCTGAGTGCCGGGCCCAGCAGTTCGTGTTGGGGGCGGGGCACGGGGGGCGGGGCGGGGGAAGGGGCGGTGTGTGCCCTGCTGGGCTGCACCGCTGGCCTCCTCTCCAGGACTTGCTGTATAAGCACACAAATGCCAATAAAAACCTCTGATATAAGGCGTCTTCTGTTTCACTGTCTTGAGGAGAGGGGGTGAGGGCCCTGTACCTTCCTAGGGTTTGGGGCTCCGTTTAAGTTGCAACTGCCCTTCCCTGTGAACTGGGTGGAAGGGAACCTGCTGGTTCATGGAGAATGGAACCTGTCAGGGCAGCGTCCCCTGGGGTGACCAGCTTACAAAGAGAAGCCTTTTCTGTCCCAGGCAAAAGGGTACCATTGGTCCCTCAGCCTCACCTCACCCTCCAGCCTCTGAGGTATCTCTGCTAGGGCTTCTGAGCTCTGAGATGCATAAATTGAAAGCCACTAGCCTGGTCCCCATGGTTACCTGCCTGGCTTGGTCCTCTGTCATCTTCCAGGACTGGCCATTGCAGTCCTTTCTCAGTTTGAGAAAGGAGCCTGGTGAATGACCAGCCAGGCCACCCAGAGGGAAGCGAGAGGTAGGCTCTGAGCTAGGGGAAGCATCTAGAAGCTGCTGAAGAAGCCTGAGCCACAGCCGCTTCTCCCCCTCCTGACTCCTGCTGGATGTTTCTGCTGCTCACAGAGAGTTCATTTGGGAAGAACCAGTGGTTCTGAGGTTGCGAGCACTGTGCAGCCCTATTTCATCTCCACCAGCTCTCACTCCAGCTGCTGGAGGAATGGTCTCCCACCAACACCAGAGCTCCCTTCAAGGGCAATCCATTGTCCCCGGGGACTATCTCTGAGCCTCTGCTCAAGAGTCCTTCCATAGGGCGCTGCCTGTAGCCCTGGCCACTCCTGTTCAGGTACACAATGAGCATACCTCCAGTTTCAGCCCTCACAGCGCCTTGTGGCACCTGCATCTGAGCCCAGTCCTTCCTCTGCCCCAGCTGGCCATGTATACATTTTATATTCATAACTTATCACAGTGTACTAGTACTGCCATTTACCAGTTTGGGTGAAGCATAGAAACTAACTCCATTAAGTCCCCTCTATCTCTCCTGTTTGTAATACTATTGTCTAAAATATTTTCTCTGCATACATTTAGATCTATATTAGTGTTATAACTTTTGCACCATTTATCAAAGATCATTTAAAAATTCAAGAGGAGTAGGAAATTCTATTTTATTTATCCACATTTTGCTCCCCATGTTCTTCCTTCATTCCTTATCTTCCAGTTATCTTCCTGATATTTTTTTTTTCTGCTTAGAGAACTTCCTTAGCTGTTCTTTTAAGGTAGGTCTGCTAGTGACCAATTCTCCTAGTTTCCCTCCATCTGATGAGAAATTCACTATCTTTTGAATTGGTTTTTCTATATAGTTCAGGTATCATTTTTTTCCAATCTCAAGGGTTTTCTGTTTCTTAATTTTCAAATTTTAATTATGATGCATCTTGGTGTAGACTCTTAGGGTTTATCCTGTTTGGGATTTTCTCAGCCCCGTGTGAGAAGTTTTCAGTCATTTTTTCTTTGAGAACCTTTTCAGCCATACTGGTCTTCTCCTCTTCTTCTAGGACACTGATTGGCCTAAAGTTACTCATGTAGGTCCCCGAGGCTTTGCTCATATGTTTTTTTCACTCTACTTTCTCTCATGTTTTTTTACAGATTTCTATTATCTTATCTTCAGGGTCACTGATTCCTTTCTCTGTTCCTTCTGTTCTGCTGTTAGGTGTATCTTCTGAGATTTAATTTTGGTTATTGTACTGTTCACTTCTAAAATTTCCATTAGTTTATTCTTTTTTTTTTAAACGCCTACAGCACCTGGTCTTCCTGGGTGGCCTCTCATCCAAGTACTAACCAGGCCCGACCCTGCTTAGCTTCCGAGATCAGACGAGATCAGGCATGTTCAGGGTGGTATGACCGTAGACAGTTTATTCCTTATATATATATTCCTTTGATAAAATTTTCCATTTCTTTCCTGAAATGCTCTACTTATTATTTGTTTCAAGTGTGCTCATAATTTTTTGTTGAAGTATTTTTTTTTTTTAATCATAGCCGCTTTAAAACCTCTGTCAGATAATTCCAACATCTTTGTCTTCTCAGTATTGGTGCCTTTTGCTTTTTTTTTTTTT
>NW_011898897.1:0-1532 GCF_000151845.1 Pteropus vampyrus | reverse complement strand
GGGCCCTGGTCCAATATAATTGGTGTCCCTATATGAAGAGGAGATTAGGACACAGACATGCACAGTGGAATGATCACGTGAGAGCACAGGGAGACAACGGCTGTCTACAAGCCAAGGAGAGAGGCCTCAGGAGAAATCAACTCTGCTGACACCTTGATCCCAGACTTCAAGCCCCCAGGACAGTGAGAAAATAAACATATGATGTTTAAGCCCCTAGTGCGTGATATGTGTTACACAGCCTGAGCTGACTAATACAAAGGTCTTCTTATGTTTGTTTTATATATAATGTCTGAGGTTTGTAATTGTGCTTAGTGAAAGGAATAGTGAAATTTCATTTACTCTATTTTTTTTTTTTAGGAGTAAAATCTCTCAGTCATCTTTTTGTACTCACTATCTTGTTTTATCTATTTAATTCTTTTGAATATATCATTCAACATGGGCACAGCATCACAATTGATTCTCAGTATCTTTTAGGAGCTCTTTCTCATGACTCTCTACCTGGTGGTATTGCATTCTTGTTGTATTTCTCCTGCATATTCTGATTCAAGAAACCTCTCTTTGATCACACCAACATGGATTTTATTTTTTTAATTAAAATCTGCACTTAAATAACTATTGACAGATAGGTAATTTGTTCTAGGATTTCTCATGTTTTTCTTTCCCCTAGTCCTTGGTTCTTGTCTATTTTTTTTTTTATTTCATATTCCCTAACTTACATGTTTTCTATTATCTCAGTTATCTGGGAAAATGATCTTATTCATCTTAAGAGCATTTTGTGATTACTCCTACTCTTTATTTTTCTGGGTAGATGTCTCAGTCTGCCATAACAAAATACCACAGACTGAGCAGCTTAAACACAGATTCTGGAGGCTGCAAGTCTGAGATCTGGGTGCCAGCATAGTTGACTTTTGGGGTGAGCTCTCTTTCTGGCTTGTAGACAGCTACCTCCTCACTATGTCCTCACCACAGAGAGAGAGAGAGGACACGCTCTGGTATCTCTTTCTCTCCTTATAATGAAACTAATCCTACTGTGGAGGCTCTATCCTCATGATCTAATCTAAACACAATCTCCTCCCATAGGCCCTACCTCCTAACACCATTCCCCTGGGGTTAAGGCATATGAGTTTCTGGGGGGACACATTCAGTCCATAACAGTAGAACTCTTCCCTCGATCATTTTGTTGCTTTTACTGGTTCATATATTGTGTGTCTTAGAAGTCTGCCTGCATTCCCACCTTGCTGCAGGGGATGCTTGGAAGCACAAAGGCCAGCCACTCACCTCAGTCTAGATCTGGGGAAAAGCCTTCACGGTCTTGCCAACTGTTCTTTTTTTCTGATTGTTTTTTTTTCCCCTTATACCTAAATCATTATTATTCTCCTCTTATTTATAAACTTTACCTTTTATGCCATGAATTGAGAGGCATTTTTGTCATCCGCTGGGCCTCGGCCATGCCTGAATCCTAGATGGACAGACCTCTAGATATTCATTTTTATTTAATCAACAATTACACACACACTCACACACACACACAC
>NW_011898896.1:4730-7740 GCF_000151845.1 Pteropus vampyrus | reverse complement strand
ATAGGAATAATTTCCTGGTTTTTCAGATTAGAGACTCAAGGTTCAGAGAGGTTAAGTAACCTATCTGAAATCACAGAGCTAGTAAGAGGCAGAGCTGGAATTCAAATATGAATCTGCCTGACATTCAACCTCGGGTTCTTTTCCTCCATAACAAACACACGCTGAGTCAAGATAAGTTTGTGGTCCGAATCCCAGAAATATTTTGCCTTGGTTGTAAAAACATTTTCCAAATGAAAATAGAGTATTAATGAATAATTTTCCAAGGAGATTTGAATGCTGGGAATGCAAGAGATAGCATTACTGAAAATCAGCAATTGCATCAAGCAATTTTCCTCTCGAATCTTCTAGTCTCAAAAACCCAGAGATTATTTCTGATTACATCAGCAGCCACACGGATCCAGTTTAGGAATCTCGAAACCACATATGTGACTCACATGCCGTTGTTATAACAGTAGGAAACACATTAACTTGACTTTAAAGAGCATTCAATGAAAAGTCAGGCTTCCAGAAACCAGTTTCTCGATTCGTGAAGCACGCAATCTAAGCCTTTCTCCTGATGACAGCGTCGCACTGTAAGGCTGTACATTATGTGACCTGACAGCTTAACAAGGCTCTATTTGCTTTTACAGACTCTGTCCCAGCACATTCCACTGAATCTATAGCAGGTGACTAATGAATATTTCACCACCATGACATCTGGAGTTGCAAGCCATTGGGATTGTCATTTGATTGAACAATCTATTTAAATATGATTTTTAATACTTGTATCACTAAATCATTCTGTGGAAATCATAAACAAGAATTCTTTCGGTCTCGTTCAGAATAGAGTTAACGCTGGTATATTACAGACGTTTCTGAATGAAGATGTCACTTCTCTTTTTCCCAAGTATATGCTGTTGATTCTTTTTATAGATTTTATGTGCTTAAAAAGAGAGTTATTCCATAGTTAGATCACCAATGTGCGGGTCTCAGAAATATTTAGCATTCTATAGTGCTCACGTGGGAGTTGAAGACCTAAAGCATATTCTAGGGAATAGAAACTGGGATAGGACAGAAATCATTAGACTTAGGTACAGCCAAACATGAGTTCAATGTCAAGTTCTGCTCCTTTCCTGGCTACATGATCTCGGAAAAGTCACAGCTTCTCTGTACCTCAGTTTTCTTGTATCTAAAATGGGGGAAATACTTGGTGGAGGGTAGGTGATGGAGGGGAGGTCTAGCGAGGATTAAAATTAGATGATGATGAAAGGTACTTGGCACATAGTAAGTGCTTAGAAATGTGGTTTTATTCATTTGCCTCTGGGAGCAGTGGACAACAAAACAATGAAACAAGTTCTCAAGACAAGACGCAGAGGCTGGTAGAGAACATGGGGGCTGGAGTTCAGCAGAGCCTGAGTTACAGAAGAGGTAGGAGGGAGGAACGCGGAGTTCACTTTGGCTGAATACCTAGCATGGTGTGGGAGTCAGAAGAAATAGGGTAAATTCTGTTAAAAGACACGAGAGTCTCAACTACTGTGGACTAGTTTTGACTTAAGAGCTTTGCTTCGTGGGGTTTTTTTCCTTCTTGTGTTTTTTTAGGTGATATAGGGAGAAAGGGAAAGAAACATGCTTTTACTTACTTGAGGAATGGGAGAGAAAGGGAAACGAAGAGAAAGAGAGAGAGAGGGAACAGAACATAATGTTGGGCTATTAAAACTCTGGTAAAAACTGAAATGGCGGTGCCTTGAGACTTCCTTATCATGTTATAGGTTCAATAGGGGTCTAGTTATGATTGGAAAATTAAATAAAAATATACCCACAAAGGTAAGTTCTGATTTGATAGTTCTCTAGATTTTGGTTTGTTTATTATAAGGAAAGTAAGAGCAGCTTTATTTGAGTTTGTATTTGTCCATGCGGAGGAGTTTTACATGGGTGATTTTGCATATACACATGCACTGTCTTCCAAGAGATGCCAGCATCTGCAAAACTGGGAGACATGCTCCAGATTTGCTCATAAAAGTCGTAATCGTCTTTTGGGAGGTGATTTGACTGGTTTTGATGGGCATCTGGATAAAACACTCTAGGTGAAGGAGGAGACATGACCAACCTTATATGTACACAGAGGCTCAGCAAACACAATCTTCACAGCAGCCTCTGTAAAGTGACTTCAAAAGCTTTATTTGAAAAGTGTCCATCAAAATGTAAGTGTACACCAGAAAGTCAGTGTGGACCTAGACTGTATTATATCTGCCCAGTGGGGTGTATGATGAGGCAGAACCTTCTCAGGCCCACCCTACCCTGAGAACTCCACTAAAAGTTCGTTGACCATCTCTTACTGCAGAGATCTCATGTTATGGTAGAGGCGCATAAAGTCTAGAGTTAAACCAACCCATTGGGACTGACATGGGTGAATGAGTGGACATGTTTATACTCTGTCCAGATCCCCTCGGATCCCTTTTACATTTCTATGTACCTCTTTCCTGGCTTCTGTTGCCTTTGTTTCTAATAGTTGGCACCCTTGGGCTACTGGAGCCACTTTGCCCAGCTACTCAGAGAGCTGGAAATATCCAGGCATTTACTGGGTGGCCGTTTGCCAGTGAATACTCAGTTCCTTTGCCTCAACTCTGGATGACCTCAGGTGTAATTTCTACTCCAGAGCCTCCTGTGGGATCAGGCTGAGACTGGACTTTGCCTGAAATTGCATACTTGCTTGTGTTGTTCCCCTTCCCTATCTTGATTTCCTCGCTCTTTTTCTAGGATCTCCTGGGGACATTTCCCTAATAAATTATTTGCAATTGAATTGTCATCTTGGGGTCTGCTTCTAGAGAAAATGACCTAAGGCAATGAAATGGTCTAAATGCTTCATATGGAAATGGTGTGTGAGTGTGTGTATGTGTGTGCACCTGCATGCATGCTCACACACACACACACACACTCACACACACACAGTTTTAACTACTATAAGTCTCTTCTCATGATATAAAGGGGGACTGTTAGGGGATTCTTGTAGCTCTCTTTGGAGGAATAAAAT
>NW_011898896.1:0-1845 GCF_000151845.1 Pteropus vampyrus | reverse complement strand
GCATTTTACTTTACAAAGATGCACCCATGAGGACACTGAGACTTCATGAAGATAGGTAGCTGGCCCCAAGTTGTTTAGCATTTGGCCTCCAGTCCAGGCTACTTCCTACTAGAGCAGTCACCCCGCCTCTGTACGGACCTAGTGGGAGTTCTGGCTTCCCACTGAGGCCACGGAACGCAAAGCTTTTGCTGAGTGTGTTCTTTCTCGGCTCCTGATGTTACTGGCTGCACTCTGTAGAAGTATCTCTCGATTGGATACCCTCCTTAATGAAATCTAGACTGTGAACATTATATAGATGACCTTGTGCAAATGAATTTCTCATGCTGGCAAATCCTAGAGCAGGACAAAGAAGACCTACAACCAAACGGAATGTACATGGGTAATTTAATTAAGGGTCCACTGGAAACTTAAGGTCTTCAAGATCAACAAGAGCACTGACGTATATTCTCGGTAGTGTAGAAAGTTTACAAAAGTTGGTATTAGGCAGAGTTGGATTCAAATCCAGGTTCACTCCTTTGCTAGCTATGTGACTTGTTCTCCTTTTCTGTTGCACAGATCATAATACTCACCTTTCCCAGCTCCCAGGACTGTTTTAGGGATCGTGGATATGAAAGTGTTCTATAAACTGTAAAGCGCTGTACATACGTTGCATGTTTTCTTTCCAGGTAATATTTTTAAAAACTTTATCGGCTTATTTGGTCAATATGACATGCTTTTGTAATCTTTTGATCCACAGCATCTTTGTATTAGAAATTAAAACCTTAGAGAGACATTTGTCACAAGCTTTCATGTCACAGGTGAGCGAACAGGGGCTCATTTAAGATTGCATGGCAAATTAGAGGCAAAGCCAGGCCTGGTGACCTGATTCATCTTTCATTGCTCTTTCAGACAGATTACAGAATGTGATCAGTAGAGCATGTGAATGAAGATTCTTCCTGCTTTTGGCTGAGTCAGAGGGACAGGAAGTATCATTTCCTCCTGGGGTTCTTTCACTGGAAGCACCTTGCATTTCTTTTCATAATAAGCACTTTTGCTGGTTTAAAACTATCTTTTTTTCCCCATAAAAGACAATTTATCAAGCACCAATTGGGTGCTAGGCTGTCAGAGGTGCTTGCATGAAAACTGCTCTCTTATATCTTCCCTGTAACTCCATGAGTTATTAGTAACTCCATTTTACACATGAAGAAACGAAGGCTCTGAGAGGCAAAGTGACTTTCCTAAGGTCACGGGGTTAGGAAGTAGCAAAGCTGAAGTTGGAGCCCACCTTTGAAGGCACCATACCTCAATGTCCTTCTTACTTTACCAACACTCTATATGTGATTTTCTCTTTTAGCCTCTGGTAGAAGCTGGAAGTCTGAACGATTAAAGAACACAACTGAAAGTGACATCTCTCTTTACGAATGAATACCCGATAACTAGAATTAATATCACAAATTAGACTTTGGGGACAACCTGATTTTTTTTTTTTTTTTACAAGTTTGCAAAAACAGAGCTAACAATATTTTCTACACATATAGTGACTTTTTATCCAAAGCAGTTGCACAGATATGATATAGATGAATTATAAGTAGAATTTATGAGTGAGTCTAACGTATAGCAATGTGGGAAGGCCTCTTAGAGACAGTGTCTATGTCCTAATCGAAGCTTTGAATACAGAACTGCTTAACTCAGAAACACTTGGCAGTCAGGACAGGTTCATGACTATCGCAAATATATCAAAGTATAAAGAAGAGAGTGACAATCATCCAAGCTCCGTTATCTAGAAGCAATCGCTCTTGACATTGCAGTGTATTTTTTCCCTTTTATCTTTGAACATTGCTTTTTGAAAACACTGGCTGGAATCAG
>NW_011898895.1:2968-4154 GCF_000151845.1 Pteropus vampyrus | reverse complement strand
GGTGGGGGCCGGCCTACCATCAACACCACCGTCACCACCACAGAACCCGTCACCACCACAGAACCCGTCACCACCACAGAACCCGTCACCACCACCAGAACCCGTCACCACCACCAGAACCGCTGTCACCACCACCAGAACCCGTCACCACCACCAGAACCCGTCACCACCACCAGAACTGCTGTCACCACCACCAGAACCCGTCACCGCCACCAGAACTCGTCACCACCACAGAACCCGTCACCACCACCAGAACCCGTCACCACCACCAGAACCGCCACCACCACCAGAACCCCTGTCACCACCACCAGAGCCCCCATCACCACCACCACCCCCACCTCCACCACGTCCAGCACCAGCGCCTCCATCGCCACCACCACGTTTACTGGACTATGAAAGCGAGACCCACGTGTTGCCCTCGGGAGCAGCCCCCGAGGCCATGCCCGGACAGAGGCACCGAAGCCTCAGCTGGCTGTCACTCTGCTCCAAGCTCTAACTGTCTGACAAACACCCAGCACGACCAGTGCCTAGCCAGCCTCGTGCCACACGGAAACCTCTGGCCGGAAGCAGCGGCTCTCACCCTCACCGTCTGAAATCATCTCGGCCACGTGGTGGGAGGGACCGCCCCACGTTCACGTCGCGCGTCCACGCGGGGCCCCACCAACCAGGCCCCGCGTGCTAGACTGAGTGGGTGGGCCAGGCTCCTCTCCGGCCATCTCACCGCGGCCCTCCTCCCCGTGGTCGGTGCAGCTGAAGCTCAAAGCAGAGTCCCGGCGCGAAGCCAAACTAAAACTTCCCGCAGCCGGGACTCCCTTCCGATCCGCATCTCAGGAGTGGCGCCCCCGCCCCCCGTCCATGCCGCCCGCATCTGAAAGCCGTGCCCGTCTCTTCCTGCTCCGCCTCCGCCTCCGCCCCAGCGCGGCACAATGACTGGCCGCTCCAGCTGCCCCAATTCACCCGGTTTCCCTCCAACGTCCTCTGCTTCTGCCACTAATAGCCCGTCCGAGCCGCCGCCGCCGCCCACCTGAGCTACATGGCGGCCCCGGCTGCCCCTTGCTACCACGCTGGCCTCCATCTCCACTCAGAATTCGGTGTGATCATTTTGGAAGGCGAATCTGATCATGTCACCCTCCCACCTAAAATCTCCCGCTCCTAGCTAGCCATTGCTCCTCAGAGTGAAACCCCA
>NW_011898895.1:0-1848 GCF_000151845.1 Pteropus vampyrus | reverse complement strand
GCACATACTTAAAGACGAGGTCCCAGACTTCAGTGCGCCTCGAGCAGACACAAACATCCAAGGTATCAGAGGCTCTCACTGTGTTAGTAAAACGTCACGAAGCTTCTTAGAACCGCAGAATAAGAGGACAAGTGGTTTCGTCGCAAAGGTCCAGAGCTCCAGGTAGCCCGCATGGCTGAGTGGGAGAGCAACAGCAGGTCGGGCGTTAGCCTGGACTCTGGAACTTCGAAACAGTCCGCACGACTCAAATCCAATTTATTTCAATGCGGTGAACATGTTCTGACTCCCTATGAAGTTCCTGGCATTGTCGGGTCTGAACACAAATGAGATTGCGCCGTTCCAGGAGGCAGCCTGACAGGAGCGGCCGGGACGTCCACGGCAATCTCAATTCAAGCCAGACGTTAATAAGATTTAGACGGATGCGAGGGAGATGCCAGGGGAAGATGTCTAGACAGGAGACGGTCAATGACAGAGCTCAGGACCCAGGGGCAGCAGGCGGGGCTCAGAGCAGCGAAGCCCTTACTGAAAACAGCCACCGCGGGTAGTGCGGGGAGCTGGGCGATTCCCAGCACCGCCCTCGAACGAGGAGAGAGGCTGGGAACATCGTTTACATAGAGAACAGCGATCCAAGAGCAAAGACTTCCATACAGGGACACTGGGAGCTGCCACAACAAAATGCTCGGCGCCCTTGCCATGACCCTGGCATCAGCCACCGCGGGCAAGACCCCTGACACCACCGAGCTGTCGAGACCTTGCTCCCAAACCAAACAGCCAACTCAGGGTTACTCGCGACATTAAAAAACCTCCGACGTGGACGATCAAAACCGCAGGACGTCCAAACAAAACCCAGGAGAAAGAGAGACGGCGGCACAAGCGACCAAGGCAGACTACGAGAAAGAGGACGCGATGCTGCGAGGGCCGCGGAGGGCAGGAAGGGCCTGGCCGGGCGGGACGGGCGGCTGCTAAGCTGCCATCTAATGTCCACGCGCGGGAATTTACAGGCGTGGAAGATACGGTTACGGAAATCGCCCCCCAGTGACAGGAAACATACAAGAGGGGAAAAAAGACTTCAAAGACCCATCTGGGAGGCCTAAGTTTTGCTAATATTTCCAAAGAGAGATACTACAGAAGGAAACTCAGCAACATATAAGAAAATGTTCTAGAGCAAAGGACCTCAGAAGCGTGCTGCCAGTCGGGAGAAAGACATTCAGGCCGAAGAGCCGCTGGGAGCTGACGGCCGGGTGCTGAGCGCAGGACCCTGAACACTTCCAGTAATTAAAAGAACAAAAACAAACAAACAAACAAAAAACAAAGAGGTGGGCGCAGGAGCGAGGACAGCGGGGTCATCGGACTTCTCAGCAGCGGTCCTGGACGCCCGCGTGACACCTTGACGATTCCGACCAAACGTTATTTCCAACTTACGATGCGACACCCACGCAGGCAGGTGAGCAAGTGCGAGGGACAGACGAGACCTTGCCATGTGAGTAAACACACACAGAACTTACCTCCAACACAGTTTCTCAGAAAACACTAGAGAAAATGCGGCAGCAAAACGAGTGGGAAAAGTGCAAAAAGAGAGAGCCACTGGATCTGAGAAACGGGCACCCTGCTAAACGGTGACAGGAAACCTGCAGTGACCGCTGAGCCTCAGATCTAGAGTGATCGGTTTGTAGGGGAAAAAAACAGAGGGATTTAAAAGTTAAGTACCTAGCGAAAATGGAGACTCACAAAACGTTTTGGAAAAGATAAAGAACTGGGAAAGAGTCGTCAGTATGTGGAGGAACAGAGCAAGAAGGTGCACGCACGCGGGCGCGAGTGTGACCCAAGCGCTCCTGGCTGCACGGAACA
>NW_011898894.1:5891-8370 GCF_000151845.1 Pteropus vampyrus | reverse complement strand
CACATTAGAGCCTGGCATTTCTTGTCTTTATTTGTTTTTGGAGATGAAAGCAATTTGGAAACTATTCTATCTAGGCACAGAAGACAGCTTTGGCAGCTTCCTCCTCACCGTATGCTACTCAGGTAGCAAAATAAGCAATACTGTGCTCCCCCGACCATGCACGGAATTTCAGTGCCGTGTATTAAAAGTTGTTTTAAAATGTTCTGCATCATCTTCAATATTTTTAACCAAGCGTATAAGATTTAAATACTACGTCGGGTTCAAAGTGACAGACCCCACCACTGTATTTTCACAGGAAAAAAAAAAAGATTAAATCCACAACTAAGAAAGAATGGGGGCGGGGAATTTACCAATGAACAAAAGCTGTCAATAGATTTCTGGAAAATAGGAAGAAGATGGGACACAGTTAATGGATATGCCAGTGGAGAAAAACTTCCATCTGGAATCTGTAATGAATGTTTTGGAGAAGTTCCAGGCTCATAATCAAGTTAAAAAAAAAAAAAAAGTGTGGGAGAAGCAAAAGAAACTGAAAATAGAGAGATTCATGAAAATTTTATAGATGTGAAAATATATAAGGCGATTTTATTCACCCCTTCAAAATGTTGGCATCCAGAATTGATTTCTGAAAGAGCCATCTTAGGAAATACTAACAGAACATCAAGGCTTCTGGTATGGATGTTGGAGCCCCAGAATAAACCCCCCTCGTGTGGCGCTGGAGAAGGAGGTTCCCAGCCTGCCAGTTGGTACCCTACTCACCCTAAAGAGAAACCACAGACGTACCACGCACATAACACTCCCAGGCAGAACTCCCTCCCACCAAGAGGAGAGGCTTTTTAGGAATGTGATCCTACCTGTACTGAGAGGCCTAGCATCCAGCTAATTGGAGGCCCAGGAAAAGAGATCAGAAAATGGAGGAGAAGGGCAAGCACTGAAGAAGTCCTAGAAATGCTTTTCTAAAACTGAAGCAAGATACACGTCTTCATAGTAAAAGAGTCTACTGAGTGTGCCCTGTGGTGAATGGAAAATGGTGTCAGCTGAACACTGCCTCATGAATTTTCAGTGTCCAAGGTACAGTCACTAGAAGCGTTGGAGGAGCAGGAGGGAGGAGAGGCAGCCGGCATCAGACCTGTGATCAATAGCACTAAGTGCTAAGAAATCTTGAAGCGATGTCTTCTTGGCTCTGAGGAAGAATGATTTCAACCTAGAATTTTATATCCAAAGAACGCATCAGCCAATTCTGAGGGAAGATAAAGATTTTCAGATTTATAGCGATTCAGAAAGTTTACTCAAGAAAATGGATAGCCTGATTAAGAAGATAAAAAATAATTTTTTAAGAAAAATACAAATAATGCAAGGAAAAAAAAGTCAAACAGATATTTTCGGGAAGACAAAAACTATACAAGAAACGCATGGTCCAAGTACAAAGCAAATGTCCAGAAGCATCCTCTTCGAGAGGCCCACAGGCTGTAACTGACCTACGGAGAAGGAAGTATAATCAGTAGTGCTGGCCTTAGCACTGAGTGGTAGTTAGTATGCACAGTGACCTAAATGCTTCTTGTTTTTTCATGAATCATCATGACAAAGCATGAAAGACTCGATTGTTTGTAGGACGCTACAGCAAAAGCAAAAGTGTGACTGAGAGAAAATGGATGATGAGGCAGAGCGAAAGTTGATGTGTGGACAGTAGAGGGAGGAAGAGAGATTTTTCAAAAGGTCAATTAATAGCTTCGTCTTAAAAAGTGGGGCAGGTGGGAGATTAATGGAAGTAAAAATAGTGGTTTAAGTAGTTGATTTAAATTATAAGAAAAAGTATTTTTGCAGTAAAGTCATAAAATACTAGGAAGAGGAGAGAGGTATTAAAAGTTAGCCATATCTTTATCTTTCACATTTGGAAGTTTATCTATAAAGACATTTTGGACTGCACTTAGCTGGTTTTTTGTTTGTTTGTTTTTTTAATGCTTTATCTCATAATGTGAAGTCTCAAGTTGGGCGGCTTGTAGGTTGGCTACTTCAGTGGCCCATTGATGTCATTAAGAACCTAGGTCCTTGCCAGCTACCTCTCTGCTCTTCCTCCCTCAAGCTATGTTGGCTTCATCCTTCACAGCCTGCTCTGGGGTCCCAGGCTGGTTGCTGCATTTCCAGGCATCTCAAAAACATCCAATGGAAAAAGGCCATTTCCCTTCCTGCACTTTATTTTTGTCAGCAAGGAAATATTTTCCAGCAGTCCCTCTGCAGCCTTCTTCTTATGTCTTATTGGCCCAGATCGCATCACACACCCTCCTCTAAACTAGTCACTGGGGCAGCAGAAATGGAAAGCTGCCTTCTCGCGCTGTCACCGTCAGCTGACTTGACGTGGCGATGGTCCTTGGAAATGGCAATTTATATCTCAGCACAAACTTAGGACTTAGGCATAACAACAGTTAACCTGATTTCTCTCTGAATTGATACGCTTCCATATCAATAGGCCTATTAAAGAAAG
>NW_011898894.1:0-2166 GCF_000151845.1 Pteropus vampyrus | reverse complement strand
TATAAGTTGTTGCATTTTTGTTTTGTTTTGTTTTGTTTTGTTGGCCCATGCCCATTCATACTCACTCACAAGCTTATTGTAAACCGGCAAATCTTGTTTTCTTCCTTGAAGAAGACCTTACGTCTTAGGTTCGCTGCTTTGTGAATTCTTGGCCCAGTGGTTTTTTTTCCATGGAGAAGGTAGATAGCATCCAAAAGCCACTTTTCTATAAAGAAGAGTTGGTGCCACTGGGAAGAGAGGGATACATTTGAAATTAAGAGGTGTGTGTTTTAGTTCAAGTTCAGCCACTAACAGGAAAAGCCCCTTCCCCTCTCTGGTCTGGCTTCCCTGTCTGTCCAGGGAGCAGTGCGCATGTAGTCAAAAAATCTTCCCACTCTGCTTTCCCTTGGGGACTGCTTTGCAGTTTGCTCTTGGTCACCCCTCATTGTCATCGTGCCACAGTGCAAGGTGTGCCCCGCTGTTCCTCACTAGGTTACCAAGGGTTCAAAATTGTCCTTGTTGCTTCTAAATTCAGATATTACCATATGCTTTAGTTCACTCCCAAGTGAGGAGAAAAGGCCCCAAAATCATCACTGAGGCCAACTGCGAGACAACCCAGGCTGGGGTGCAGGGAAGACACATAGAAACACTTTGCCTGGTGGCCTCTTTACACTAAGCTGATCCTCTGTTTTCACCTCTATTGATGCAGAAAGGAGGCCTGTGGTGAGAATGGCTCCCTGGGCTATAAATCTGAATCTAGACCTTTCTGGGGCTTGACTGGCTCTAGGTATGGACCCTAAGAATCAAGATAAATGAAGGTTTGCTTCCCGGCAATCTCAAAGCCCTCAAAGTGAACATGGCAAAATATACATATATATGTCTATTCAACAAATCTCATAACCTGTGTTCCTAATTCTTGAGATACCGAGGTTTCTTCCTTCATTTTCCTCAGTGAGACATTGAAAAATCTACCCACCTTTACATTGCCCCACTCTCCTGCTTCCTTCTGGTCTGAATAGAGATCCTGATTAACCAGAAATAGAAATGGGTGGAAGAGAGCTACATGGATGGATGGATGGATGGATGGATGGATGGATGGATGGGTGGATGGATGGGTGGGTGGGTGGATGGATGGATGGATGGATGGATGGATGGATGGATGGATGGACGGACGGACGAATATGCACAAAAGTATGGTATATGTGTAGAAAAGATGAGTGTGTCTCTATACAGATATAGATAATTGGTTGTGGGGGAGGTATAATATTTAGAGTATAAACCATATAACCTTAACTCAGAGTGCATGATGGGGCTTCAGGGAGCCCATAAACACCAAAAGATCATATGAAATATCAGTATTATGTCAGTGTTAATTGTTTCTGGCAAGAGAGTCCATGACTTTACCAAATTTTCAAAAGGTGCTGTGAGGTTCTAAATCCCTTCTCCATGGAGCTCTGTGTTTGCTCTCTTGTCGGGACATTCTGAATGAAAAGTCTGCGATCAGAACAGGCCATCATACTCATGCTGCAACCGTATAATCGCACCAGGCCTGTAGTGTTGTCTCCCGCTTCACTGCCCGCCATGCAGTCCTCCATTCAGAATTCACCGCCACCCGCAATGTTCATATTGTTTTGCTTAGCTGCCCCGTGGAATGAACAACCGTGGAGACACAGTCTCAGAATACACAAGCTTTCACCTTATTGAAGAGTGTACATTTGAAAAGAGCTCATCTTCTTATCCCATAAAGCAAGTTCTAATTTCTAAACTTGACAGCATTCTCCATTCAGGAGGAAAATCTCAATAATTCCTTGGCACCTGATTTTTTTCATCCTTATCTGGCCCTTAGCAATTCTTCCTCCAAGTTTTCAGATATGAATAACACATTCATTCACTCTGGTTTTGGTTCTCTGTAAAAACAGGTTCATGACCAGCCAAATCTGAACGTTCATGCCCCTCCCCAACTCTTAACCTTAGATTCTACATATAAAAATTCTCACACCCTCTATGGCTCATCCATCTATCTTGTCAACCTCTTGTATTCAGTTATGCACAAAGACTTGTTGACTCTTTTTTCCTCTGAATCGTTCTCAGTTTGTTTCCTGTTTTGCTGTTCCCACCATCACTTATGTCTCACATCTGGAATAAAGCAACAATCCTTCAGCTGACGTTTTTATCTTTCAGTCTCTT
>NW_011898893.1:1078-2392 GCF_000151845.1 Pteropus vampyrus | reverse complement strand
AAATAAGTCAGAGAAAGACAAATATATGATTTCACTAATATGTGGAATCTAAAGAATAAAATAAACAAAACAAAAACAGACTCATAGATACAGAGGACAAACTGGTGATTGCCAGATGGAAGTGGGGTTGCGGGGGTAGGTGAAAAAGCTGAAGGGATTAAGAAGTACAAATTGGTAATTACAAAATAGTTTCGGGGATGTGAAGTACAGCATAGGGAATATTGTAATATAACAATATTATTGTAAATAATATTATAATAACCACATATAGTGCTGGATGGGTACTAGACTATGGGGATCACTTCATATATAAATGTTTAACCATTATGCTATACACCCGAAAATAATGTAAAATAATATTACATATTATTGAAAAATTTAAAAAATACAAATAAGATAGATTAAGTACAGAGTGCTATGGAAGTATCAAAGAGGAGAGCCTGACTCTTTTGGGGGAGAATGTAGTGGATGAAAGAGATCAGGAAGGGGTCAGGAAGGGGTCAGGAAGGACCAGAATGATGATAATGATACCGGGTAGCCAGACTGGATGGCATGAAAGGAACACCAGAAATTAGCTGAGAAAAATGAATCGAGGTCTTTAAAAGGTAGAAGAATATGATTAGGAGCAAGAGAATCACTATACTTTGTATTAATAGTACAAAGTTATAGTCAGAGAGTGAGTTAATGGAGTTTAAGATTTTAGAGGTTAAATGGTTCACAGTAATGTCAGAGTCTGCAGGGCCCTTGGAAATAGTTTGCCGAAGTGGAGTGAAGGTCATTAGAATTAAGACGGTCAAGCAGAGCTGTTATGTTGGGTGACTTGAAAACGTTGTATTGGCTAAACTTAAGGAAATAACAGCATCATATTTTCTAGCAAACAAGTTAACCTAACAGGCTTGTGGCTGCTGGCAGAAGATATGAGACTCCTGGGTCAAAAGCAAAGGACTTTATTACTCATTGCACAGCAAGCAACATGAGGTTCTTGTCTGCATCAATTCCCCTTGTTCCCTAAGGCCCTCAAAGTTAACACAGAGGGGCCTATGTGGATGCTGTACGTTTTGGTACATAACTTGTGCCATAGCTAAAGAACCCCGAGGTTAGGAAATGCAGATCTCTTAAAATGGGCAGTAAGGAGACCTGCCTGACCTTGTATCCAGAAGTAGACATTTCTTTATTATACTGTACAGTAAGCAGGCCTGCCATCTGCTCTAGAAGGAAACACTGTTTCTGTCTTCCAAGATTGCTTGGTATACAGATGTCCTAGCAACGATAGTCTGGAACAAAGGTAGTCAATGCCTCTGCTTGTAAAACTTT
>NW_011898893.1:0-373 GCF_000151845.1 Pteropus vampyrus | reverse complement strand
AGGACTTTATTACTCATTGCACAGCAAGCAACATGAGGTTCTTGTCTGCATCAATTCCCCTTGTTCCCTAAGGCCCTCAAAGTTAACACAGAGGGGCCTATGTGGATGCTGTACGTTTTGGTACATAACTTGTGCCATAGCTAAAGAACCCCGAGGTTAGGAAATGCAGATCTCTTAAAATGGGCAGTAAGGAGACCTGCCTGACCTTGGATCCAGAAGTAGACATTTCTTTATTATACTGTACAGTAAGCAGGCCTGCCATCTGCTCTAGAAGGAGACACTGTTTCTGTCTTCCAAGATTGCTTGGTATACAGATGTCCTAGCAACGATAGTCTGGAACAAAGGTAGTCAATGCCTCTGCTTGTAAAACTTT
>NW_011898892.1:1334-3207 GCF_000151845.1 Pteropus vampyrus | reverse complement strand
ACATATTTAAATTTAGCCATTAAAAGAACAGCAAAAATACATTCTTCAGTAAGCAATGAGATCAATATAATGCAAATTTTCCAAAGGTACTAGCTAAGCTATATTTAATAATCATTTGTATTTAGTAGAGCATTCCATTTCCTAAGAGCTTCCCCATGGTGTCATGTGTGTTCATAAACACACATTTATTGACCAATAGTATCTATACATTCATATATATTATATATATGTGCATGCAAATGCCCATAACACTGTATATAAAAATCCAAAGATACTAAATATGAAAATGCAACATTTATGGCTATTTCTACTGTAAAATGTAGATACAAAGAAGTTAACATGTCTGTGGAAGTTACAGAACTAGGAGTCATGTCCTACTTATTTTAGCAGACATCTCCTTAACTCTTTGATTCATATGAAGTCATTTAACATACCTGTGATGCATTATCCACAAATATAAAATAAACTATACAATCTTGAATGTTACCTCCTTCTTTAAAATTACACATTCTGAAGACAGCATCAAAATATGTCTCACAACATTCCTCTATTCATAAAGCAAATCTAATATGCTGCGACACTTTCTATCTTCAGTGTAATTGATTTTATTTTAAATATGAATTTGAGTTCCCTCTTATAGCAACACTATTCCCAAAATTACACATTAAAACAATAAAACATTCTTATGCATCCTAACAAGGAAATCAGAATAGTGAATGTAATATCTCATAAGCCATTTATAAATTACCGAACAGTAAGCTCATCTATTGCACACTCAGAAAAGGTAAACACATCACAGTCTTAAATAATAACTAAAAAAGAATTTAAGGGCTTAAGTTATAATCTTCCATTCTCATCTACTGTGTATTCAGCCACACAACGACACTGACAAATCTAATTTTCTAAAAGGCTGGAGGTGGTTTTTGGTGCAACAGTGATAGGAAGATTTGCCAGTGGGTGTCTAACTTCAGTGAGTTTTGCATTACAGCTATGAGGCAGCAGACACAATAAGAGGCATTTGGTCAAATGATTCCCTTTTATATACTTAAGAGTGTTTTTTAGTCAGAATAAATATTCTAGATCTTTTAACATTTTGCCAGCCCATATATTAAAATGTAGACCTCAATCTCAGTCAAGCTTTGAAGTAATTAGACATAAGTAGAATTATCTGAGGTAGGCATTTAAATAATGGCATTGGGAAAATTGGTTAGTTTTAAAAGGTATAATAAATATCATGAGTAGAAACTTCATTTTAAATCTGAAATCATTAAAAGGTTGTCTGAAGTCATGTTTCACTGTTTGAAACAAAAGTGGCAATTGTTAAATTATCACTACAAAAAGCTATAAAAATAATTCTTTAAAATATGATAATGGTGGTACAAAGTTAATATGAGAACTTGAATGTCAAGAGTTTGTTACAGGAGCAATTGTCTCCTCAGAATTTTATAATAAGGAGCTTCCTTTTGGTAATACCATGGATCTATATACTATTGGATTAGTATATGGATTAGTATACTATTAGTCTAACTATATTACAATCTGAGTAGTTATGTTATATAACCTCATTGGTCAAACAACAAACATATCCAAACTACAATGTCAGACGTCAGGAATTTTGAATAAGCATTTAATGAAAACTGAAGACATCTCTGCCATAATTTACATCCAAGATTCATTAAAGAGGCTAAGAAGAGTTTATATTTAAGAAAGGAGCTACTAGTTGCAGTTTAAAAACTTTGATAACACAGTAATATAGTAAAAATAAATATAAAATATTTCAGGAGGAGATAAGCATTATAAAGAAAATAAAGCTGGTCAGAGCAGCAGGACTTTTCAACAGGCTGATCAGTTGATATCTCTCAGATAAGATATG
>NW_011898892.1:0-324 GCF_000151845.1 Pteropus vampyrus | reverse complement strand
GTATACTATTAGTCTAACTATATTACAATCTGAGTAGTTATGTTATATAACCTCATTGGTCAAACAACAAACATATCCAAACTACAATGTCAGACTTCAGGAATTTTGAATAAGCATTCAATGAAAACTGAAGACATCTCTGCCATAATTTACATCCAAGATTCATTAAAGAAGCTAAGAAGAGTTTATATTTAAGAAAGAAGCTACTAGTTGCAGTTTAAAAACTTTAATAACACAGTAATATAGTAAAAATAAATATAAAATATTTCAGGAGGAGATAAGCATTATAAAGAAAATAAAGCTGGTCAGAGCAGCAGGACTTTT
>NW_011898891.1:4162-6291 GCF_000151845.1 Pteropus vampyrus | reverse complement strand
TAGAAAAACTTCAGAATACAGATAAACTTAACATCTAGAATAAGATTCAGTATATCTGTAATAAAATCACTGATATAGCTTTTGGTCTTCTATAAAATTTCTGTAAAATCAATGTTATAAAAATAATTATTAGTTATTCAGCATTAACGTGCATTTTATGTATAACTTATGTGCAATTTACTTAATGCTTACAACAAAGTTTTTATAAACCGTTTTAAACACTGGAAGGAGCTATGTCCTCAACTCAAGCTATTTGCCAAAGGAAATTCAGAAAGTTAGCAGCTTGGTTGGAATTAAAACCTAAGTACATGTGATTCTTCAACCCATAATCTTAACTGTATGACTGTTATTACATTGGCCTGGTATATCATTTTGAACTACATGTAGCTGGGAAGTCCTGAAGTAAAACTGATTTTAGGAATTTTTAGGCTATATAGAAGCTCAAACAACATCATTAGAACATAGTTTCTCCCTATTCTTGATTAGGTTCTCTTCCACGTGTTGGCCTTATTTTCTGGACTTCTGTAGTAGAGGAATGGCTATTGCAGCCACAGCTTTACATCATCTCATATTCAAGTCTCAAGAAAAAGAGATATTCCTTTCCAAGCAGCTCTCACGCTTGCTCTTATAATCAGCCTGATTGCAGCAACTTGGGTTTCTGAGCTCACCTGTTCAATCATTGAGGACAAGGGAATTGACTGTGCTCATTGATCCAAGCTTATGCAATATGTTGCATTCCTGTAGATAGGGGATGAGATCCCACTCAGAGAGATAGAGTACTGCTCCCAAATTGCCATCATTTACCAGAAATCAGGCAGTGGTTGTTAGAAGACCAAAATATAAACATGTCCACCTCAGTTGTGAATAATAGTTGAGATTTTAGTGTGAAAACATATTATCCATTAGCATCAAATGTCTCTTACTTCTGCAAGAAAACCATAAGATTTGTAAAATATAGTTTTGAACGTATTGAGGGAAATGATCAGTATTCAAAATACTCTTGGAATGATGTTGCTCTAGAAGCACAATGTGTGGCAGTATTCCTAGTTTAAATTGATGCCTGCCTTTTATTCACATGAAAGAAGAGACGTGGATGCACAGCAGTCGAGAAGGAGGTGTAAGGGACGCTTATCTTGATTGAGAAAGGTTAATTACATGTGAAATGAGGCTGGGATTCAGAGGATGTTTGCTCTAGATTTTGTGTAATGTTATATTAACACTGGGATTCTCTTTATTCTATTAACAAAATAAACTCATTTTGTTTGGTTTCATTTTACAGTTGCTTTAAACCCACTGAACATTTATACTATTATTTAATTTTACTAAACATTTGCGGATAGTAAAACACCTATAGAATTAAGCAACTGCAGGATGTTAAAGACATTCAGTTCTTACAGAGATTTGATCTGCTAATTAGCCACACCAATTTTACGGATCATTGCATCTCACTTAAAATGTATTGTTATACGTTTATAATCTTTCCATAATGAGCTTTTATTGAGAGCATGGGCCAACTTCTGTGTGATGTACAGGAGAAATTCCTCTTCCCCCCACCTAAAACTATGTTCAAAGACCTAGTAAATCACAATAACATTCAATTGAAAATGGTCCTCTTGGCATTATTAAATAGCTTATGTGAGATCACAATACTAAATACAAATACCTGAACAGAAAAGTGTCAAAGTGTTATCTAAAGAGGTTCAACAAAAGACAGAGATGGAGAAGAGAAAAATCAACATCTAATAAATTATTGGCAATATAAATTTATGGAAAAAACATACCAAGGTTGAATTTTCTTTCACTATCATGGTGACCTTACATAGTCTTTGCATTTCAGCCTTTCAGTTACTTAAATGGGATAAACTAACATTTTCTAGTTTCTCAACAGGGACATTCATTTTCAGAATTAATTATTGACTTTTGAAATACATTTTTAAAAACTTTAGGTAAGCTACTCTTTGTGGAAGAGAATGGTCAAGTTGAAATACTACTGACAAAGTTAAACAGCAATGATCAAGAAATCACCCCACTCTCTGTGCTCTAGGAAATGACACACTGTAAAGAATCACCCACCTCATTTGACTTAGATAAGACTCATGAACAACCCCTTTACTTACCTATGACATGGC
>NW_011898891.1:0-1307 GCF_000151845.1 Pteropus vampyrus | reverse complement strand
GACCCATTATGTCAGTCATGGACTGCTTGCAATTGGACTTCTGAAAGAGACAGAGAGTTATTTTATATTGTTTAAGTCATTGGCATTTGGTATAGAATGTGAAGTACATGCTAATATTCTCTTAATAAATAATCTTTGGATAAAAGAATGAATAAGAAGTTCTATGTCATTGAAACTGACCCCTTATTCTATACCTTGGCTTAAAAGACTTGACATTGTATAGCTGGCCTAAGTAGCTTGGTCAGAAGTCCCAATCTGGAGACTGGTAGACTTAGTTTGTTACACAAACACATGTTGATTGGCCTATATATTGTTTTAAAATTAAAATAATACCGACATTTATAATACAGCAGATTATACATGAATTTTCTTATTTCTAGACCTCTTAAGTCAGATGATATGGCAACCCTTAGCCCACATTCTGCCTTGTGTCAAATGACAGGAGTCAGTTGTGCCTTTGGATGGTGCAAGTGCTCTTATGTTCACCATTTCTGACCAGCTTCACTCATTTGTGTGACTGTCTGCCCATTTGGCCATTTGAGTTTGTGACTCGCCATGTAGTATTCTAATAAAAATAGGTTTCTATTATTGATGAACACATACTGCTTCGCACACATACACACTATTGAAATAGTCGAAGTAAAGCTGTTTCACTGGAATTTTCTTCTCTTATGTGCTCTTCCAGGTCAGAAGCTAATTACCCTTTGCTCTTTGTCCTTCATATTCACTCTGGTGAAAAACACACCCTTAAGCTGTTTTATGGCCTCCAATTTAATTAGAGGCAGAACTAGGGGCATCCTGCATGGGTTTAATCTCTCAAGCAGGACTCAGCATGAATAACCCTTCCATAAACTGGCAGGCATTCTCTTATGGGTTCTCTTCAAGCAATTTTCATGGGAGACATGTTGCTTGCTTTTCTGCACAATAAATAGATCTTATTAATAATTAGAATTCTAGCCAATCTGTGATAATTGGGAGGAAATATCAACCTAAAAGAACAATAAACCCCAGAAAATCAGCATCTTCATCTGATTTACAGTTTCTTTCTATAAGAAATACTGACTCTTAGATTAAAAATTACTTAACGTTTTACATAAAAAGAACTTGAAATTGATGTTTTTTTTTCTAATAGGAAAGAACAACAAAAAAAATTTGAGCACTTCCGTTTGGATAGAGGGATGGCAGACAGATGATGACTAGGAGATTGCTTACACATTATCACTTTCTAAGATTTTTACTTTATATGTATTTATATATATTATATTTGTTTACATAAAATTAAATGTACTAATACGGAGATATCTGGA
>NW_011898890.1:3125-5294 GCF_000151845.1 Pteropus vampyrus | reverse complement strand
CCCAAAAACCGACCGGGAGAGACCTTCCTCCTGTTCGGTGTGGCCAGACCCTGCTGAGCTGACTCCCTCCCAAGATGCTCACAGGATCCTTCCCTGTGGGGCAGCGTTCCCATGGCGACGAGAACTCACGAGACCTGGAGCCACCTCCATCGCAAAGGGCGCCTTGCCGGCTCGTATGCGGAACTCGGCCAGCTTCTCGATTCCAAACGCACGTCGCCGTGAATGGAAAATCGGGGGGACTGGCCGTGTCCCTCTGACCTCCGATTTCCGATGCGAGACTGAGAGACTGGGGTGACGAGAAGCAACAGGTCCAGACCCAAAAGAAAGCCGGGCGCCCGTCCTGACGGCCCGGGTCCCCTCGGCCTTCATCCCAGACCCCGTTCCCCTCTGTTATGTGCGGTTACGAAAGGGTAGGGAAGAAGCCATTTGTGTGTAAATATAAATACGAGGAAACACAGATGCGATTTCATATTTCTGTATAATATATTTATACATATAGAACCTCTGTTTCTCTTTTTTCTTCTTCCGTGAATGGACCGGAAGCTTTACCCATTTTTAGATTTAACCGCCTTATTGATTTGTAAGGACGCTTTATATATTATAGTTTTGAGTCCTGCGACTTCTACTGGTCAAATGTATTTCCTAGATTGTTACTTGCCTTTTAATTTTATTTTTCGACATAGGAAAAAACTTAATGTTTGTGGATTCAAATCTATGAATGTTTTCCTTTGTGGTCCGACTTCGGACCCAATAAAAAGACCCTCTCCTTCCCCGAATCACGTGACCCCGAGGATTTTCTCTGGCTATGGATATATTTTTGTCATTCACTCTATTTTTTTTTTATTATTATTATTCACTCTTTAATATTCTGGAGTTTATTGGATGGCTTTAACTTTTTTTTTCCCAGCGGGTCGCTAAAACTGTTTCCTGAGTAACCCCGTATTCCCCTGTGGATCCGAAGCGCTACCTGAGTCACTGAGTGTCCTGTTTGTCACGGCATTTAGTGGAAGGGTGTCGGGGTCTGCAGAATATCCAGGGGCTGGAGACTTAGCTTGGAAACTGACCGGTTCCAGAGAAGCTTCTGCAGGTGCGAGGCCCGACCCGGGGAGGTGTCCCGCGGTGGGAACCCTGAACTCACCAGCGTACAGATTGTGGCAGCGGTCCCCAACCTTTGTGGCACCAGGGACCGGTGTTCCCATGAGAATCTAACGCCTGATGACCTGAGGCGGGGCTGAGGCGGTGATGCCAGCGCTGGGGAGCGGCTGCACATGCAGACGAAGCTTTGTCTACTCACCCGCCGCTCACCCCCTGCTCTGCAGCCTGGGTCCTCACAGCAGGAACTGGGGGAGGAGGGGAACCCCAGGTTTATGGGACTGAACAGTTTCAGCGGTTCTTAACCTCCTTGTCCATTTGCTGTAGTCAGAATCCAGGGAGGAAGCATTTTGATCGGCCGGGGCAAGGAAGAATCTGCTTAACTGTCCCACCACTGGGAACCGAGAGGTAATTCCCCAGACAGAGTCAGGAGCCGATGGAAGGTCCGGGGCGATGGGGAGGCAGGAGGCATGCTGGGTACTCATTAAACAGCTGGTACCTAGCAACTACATCTCTTTGTCTGTTTTGGGACTTTTCATTCTGTCCCAGTCCCTTGTCAATTTATTCACATCCCAGAAGGCCGCCGCTTAAATCACCATAACTCTAGGGGCTATTTTAATAACTGGTAGGGCAAGCCCTTCCCCCACCCCCGCCAGACTCGAATCAACCTCTTAAAAGATACGTATACGTTCTCGCCTGTGCTTAAAAGCCTGGTCTTGCAGATGCATTCTGAAAATTTTTTTTTTTTTGTCCAGACTTAAAAGTAATCTATTCGAGATGTGAATCGGAATCACATTAAAATTGTAGATCGCCTGGGGGGACGGACAGACACATTTACGATCACTTTGTCTCACTCAGCAGCATCGTGCGCACTGTGGTTTATCCAGACTGTTTTTAGAAATTCTTTGATACGGCTTTTGTTTTTTCTCAGTACGTTTCTGCATCTGCGCATCTTTTTCATCTGCATAATTGAAAAGTAACTCATGCATTCTGCATGGCTGTGTGAAGTGAATCCCTTTTCTATTCAGGCTCCTAGCACCCGCTTCCGGAAAGGTTTTTGTAGCCGGACGTTTTTCT
>NW_011898890.1:0-615 GCF_000151845.1 Pteropus vampyrus | reverse complement strand
TTTTTTATTAAAAACTTCTGAATGTATATCTTCTCAGGAAAATTGCACTTGGCTGGTGCTTAATTTCACATACTAGAAAACTCTAATTTTACGTGGCTTTTTACGTTCTGGGAAGAAATTCACTTTTTAAAATGTAGAAAATGACAAAAGTGTTAAAAAAAAAAACATGATAGGCGTACAATTAGGGAAATAAATATATCACGAAAATGAATTGTAATTCCCCCAAAGTAAAGAACATTTCTGATTAGTTTTGAATCACCTGGAATTTCCTTTATGATCATCTTTTTACCTTCTGAAGATAGAGATTCATGAGCCATATGTCACAGGACTTTCGGCAGATGGATACTGTGTTTTCCTCAAGTTAAATAAAACGTGTCTCTGAGTGACAGTCATCAAAAGCAGATGCGTCTGCTCGTCCCAACACTTGCTGTGACTTGCACACGGTAAGCGCTAAATTATTCGAGTCGAACCGTATCCCCACTTCCTGTCGGAGATTCGTGGGTCTCCGGGTTCAGGGTCGGGAGGTGGCGTCACCCACTGTCCGGATCCCAGGATTTCCGTGGAAACCCTGCCGAGCTCGTCCGCGTCGGCCTCATGAAGCAGACCGGGCGCCCG
>NW_011898889.1:4912-5744 GCF_000151845.1 Pteropus vampyrus | reverse complement strand
GATGATGGTTTTTAATTCATCATCAGGTTTTGAGTTTCCAGCAGTATATACAAAGATACGGAGCCAAGAGAAGTCTGGCAAGTGATACGCTTGTGAATCTGAATCTACACCTGATTCGTCTTGGATGTTGAGGAAATAATGGAATAAATTACGGAGACATTCCTTCCGTGTGAATTTTTACGGAGACTTTATAACAGCTTTACCAAAGGTCTAAACTGATAGATAACAATCTGCTTTTTGTCCTCCGATGGCATATTCCCAATTCTTTCCTCTCGCAGATATAGTTCAGTCACTTTTTGCCAGACCCCTTGCATTAGTTTTGATAGACGTTGGTATGTTAAATCAATCATGGTCACTTATTAGAATGTGTAGAGTAATCCTATGTATTTAATGAGAACCGTTTCTGAAAACCTACAGAGATTTAAACAGGTTCATTTGCAGTTGGAAATATTGCATTATTGACCGAGACCTCTAGAGGGCACTCTGCATTAAGTTCAGGTAAAAACTGGTCTCCGATGCTTACATTTTCTGCTGAGGTTTTCATTTTGAATTTAGCGTTCGGGAGAGAAAGAGAGGCACATGTGTGGTGTACACATGTGTAATAATTGTAGGTCTTTTGTTTTCTTTTATTTATTTTAAAACTGTTAATAAGATTTTAATTTATTTAGTTAAGAGACTTTTTTTTTGCATTGTAGTCAATATTTAACACTTATGTAATAGACCTACACTAAATAGCTTTCCTCCTATAGTGGTAAGTTGATTCTGCTAAAGATTGCAACAACAGTCCATATTCATTTTTTTTTCTATGTTCAAATGGTTGTGAGATTGATGA
>NW_011898889.1:0-2612 GCF_000151845.1 Pteropus vampyrus | reverse complement strand
AAAAAAAAAAAAAAAGAATCTTTGTATACTTCTCAGGAATTTTTGGTAAGTTTAAAAATTTAAGAAGTACTTAAATAGTAAACCTTAAAAATAAATCTGACTTGACACTTAAATTATCTTATGCTCAATGTAGCATTTTATAAAAATTAGCATTAATTTGTATATTGAAAAATAATGAAATTGGCATTCCATTATGTAGCAGAAACTAAGATTGAGCCAATAAGTCTTTGAGATTTGTGAAATTAGGGTGAATCAAAACAAAGCGAAATGACTTAGTGTTTTTTTGCGTCTCTAAGAGAATGTAGAAGGAGAACATTTGGGTGAATCAAATTATTCTGACGGTCTATTCCAGCCAGAAAGTAAGGGTTCCAGAAAATAAAATGAGCTATTTCCACCAGAATGTATAAAGCCTAAGTGGGGGGAGGGGGTGACACACAGAAATCGACAAACAAAACCCCCAGACGGTGAACGTCTTCACTTTTGCTGCGTAGTGCTGGCATTTTACCTCCCTGGGGACTTATAAGAAACATATAAGTTCTGCCGAAACCCTCAGATCATGGAAGCCCGCCTTTGGAATTGTGGGTTAGCGCCAACAGCCATGCGCGCAGAAAGAAAACAAACGCCTAGAAAAACTTTTCTCATTTAATTCAACAAATATTTCTTTAACACTTTTTGTATAAGGCTCACAAACCTTCAAAATCAACCAAGCCCGTACGTATCCTCACGCTTTTGGAGGAGATTCCAAAAGGAAGAACTGTGCATAAAAGGGAATTTTTTTTTCTCTAATTCCTTTTCTTATACAATGATATGACCTTTGACGTCAGAGAACACCGCTGAGGTTTAAAATGGACTTTTATCACAGTATTATGTTTAGATACAAAAGCTGTAAAACTACTATGGAACTTGTCTATTTCTGACTATAGAGAATGGATCATTTGTTCCTAGGTAAAATGGAAAAAAAAATACCGTCTGCTCTTTATTTTAAAATGCCAAACCATTGAATTCAGATGAGAATTATCAAGGGTCATGACTGTGTGAAAAACCAGAAAACCAAATCTATTTGGTGTAATATCGTCTTTGTTCTTCATCCATCTTTGCAGGGTCGACATAAGAACAACTCTAGAATTTGTATAAACGCAACTACACGAAGACTGGACGAGGAATTCCTAAGGCTGGGTGAGTAGATGCCTGGCACCAGAAGCAAATCTCACAGAGAACTGGCGTTTCAGGGATCACATGGAGAAAGAACAACCTCCAGGTGTGTGCGTGTGGGAAGCGGGTAGCATTCTGTAGTAAAAACAAGGACAGCGGGGGCGTGATGTGACATTGATTTTATGAGAGCCGACGGGACAGAGAGAAGCAGTAACGACATTCACCACAGTCATCTAACATCTGCTGAAGCATGTGCAAACAGACATCGACCCGGCCAGGCTAGTGGCAGCGATGGCTGCGTTGACAGAGCCAGGCACTGCACCAAAGGCCGCGTGCGCTTTCTGTCCCCCGAGGGCCCTCACGGGCTGGGAACTGCTTCCCCGCCCGAGTGAGGAGGCCGAGGCTCGCAGAGACCAGTGCCTCGTCCAGGGTGAGCTCTTCCCGGTTGCATTTCGTGGATCGGGGTAGATGGCCAGAGGGGAAGGACCGGAACCGATCAACTAGCAATACAGGTAGAGGCAGATCTGTTCAATAAGTAGTTCTTTTTTCTGTAACAAGTATGGTTTTTTAAAAAAGTAAGAAACGCAAGGGTCATATATACTCTGGTCTTGAAGAACTAAGAAGCAAGCACTGGTACAGGAAGCAACTGTGTGTGATTGACTGCAGCGGAGATCATAACAGTGAAATTCAGAATTCTAGCAGGATTTGGAAAACCAGAGACTTGCTCAGACTTTTTTTTTTTTTAAATGGAAGTATGAAATACTCAGGGAAAAGGATTTAGTTCTGAAGATTAACAAATTGAATAGTCGCTTGAAAATGTATACAAACATAAGTATGAATATCTAGCAAAGTCAAGTCTCAACAAATGCTGAATCAATGAATAGGGATGATAAGTATTTTAATCTTTCATAATAAAGATTTTGATAATTTTTAGAATACAACTTTAATGTGCAACATTTAGAATAAAATCGGAGTAAATTTACCTGATGTGCACATATATATTTTTGTTAATTGGACGTAGGGGCATGGACGTAAAGTTTTATGTTTTACGTTTTCTGCTGAATGTGTCTTCAGACTATGAAAGGCCTTTCCTTTAATAAAGACAACTGTGGGTGGAACAGGAACCAGTCAGATGATTCAGGAGCAAACACAAGCAGACCTGGCTTGAGATACGAGGCTTACGGAAGTTTGGGGGAGTCCAGTGCATCTGTGTACACCGGAGGTTGGGTGGGCAGACACCAGCTGCACAGCCAGGGGCGACCGTGCCGCATCAGAGGTGGACTCACAAAGGACAGCAGTGGCTGTTGGCAGTTGGGGCCCTTGATTTTTGACTTACTGCTGAAGATGTGGGGTGTCCCTTAACACCACCACAGTGGTAGCACAGGTACACAGAGGCTCTGTTCTAAGCCCAGCTGTGAAGATAACCGAACGAGACCTTGGATTTGCCCTAGAATTCTGAC
>NW_011898888.1:2847-5075 GCF_000151845.1 Pteropus vampyrus | reverse complement strand
ACCTGGTATTTTCCAGCTAAAATTAGCTACCATGCAGCAAGCAGGGTCAGTTATTAAGACACATGAATCACCAGGTCATCTAAGTCACGCTTGGGGTTTCTTGCTGGGATGAGGATGGAGCCTCAGGTCACTAGAGACTAGTTCCTTAACAAGAAAGATGAGAAACTACTGTTTAATTCAACTTTGTAGCTGGTCACCCAGCTGGGATGAGAAAATTCCTGAATAAACAAAGAGAATTCTGCATTTCCTCTCTGTGATCCATAAGAGGCAGAGAGGGTCAGAACCAGGGTTGAGAACACTTTCTAGCTATGCTGTAGTAATGAGTCTGCCCTTTTCTTCATTGATCCCCCCTAACTAACTATAAGCATGTGATTATTATTACTGATATTATTATTTGATTTGGTATTCAAGTGTCATAAACAGCTAGATGTTTAGCAAGATATCAAATTTATCTTGTACTTTTGGGGAAAACTCTGCTGATTTATTCCAGCAACGATCAGGCCAGAGTGTGCAGCCCAAAGAATTATGGTTTATATTTTCGGTTTTTGGTGAAACTCTTCCCATTTTCTTTTTGATTCACTGTCTTCAAAACTTTTTTTTTTTTCTTTTATGCTCTAGGCTTGGGTGAGCAATTTTATTTGCAGTCCAAAGAAATGAAGTTTTTGGTGAGGTCCACCATAAGCAGACCTGGAAACCAAGATTCGTGTTAAAGGGCTTTTTGAAGAATTCCTGGGAAGAAACAATAAGATGTGGGAAGTTTACTGGAGAAAGAAGGGAGCCAGCCAGGAGGGCAGTGTTAAGCACAATCTCAGCAAGGACTGCTTCAAACCTGCAGGGGAACGCTGGAGCATGTAGTTGTCTCAAACAGGGATGAAGTAGCTGAAGTAGCTGTACTCTCGTGCCCATCAATCAGTGGTGAAAGGCTATCTCAGGAATCAGAAATATCCAGGCTCTCATGGCTCTGTGCATGTAAGCAAAGGGGAGCTCTGATACTGGGACAGTCCTCTAACAAAGGGACCCAAGTTCCAACTGTCGTGAGTGAAAGTACCCTGGGAATCTGTGTGCATAAAAAAAGTGGTGTGTATGAAAATAGTAAAGGAATCTGAGGATATAGGTGAACACCAACATCTATCTAGTAGCAGGTTTCTCTTTTATGGCCCGGGATGCGACAAAGATGGCCCTTCCTTCTACTCTTCCTCTCTGCTTTTCTGCTTTCTCCTCCCCTCCCCCACTCTTTTCCTTGAAGTAGTTTTCTTAATAGTGAGCTGAAAAGGCTGATGGTTGGTTTTGCTTTTAAATTACTTGGCTAACTTCTCAGACTGTTCCCCTTGTCAAGGTGCAATATTTTTAAGACTCTTTTTTCCATTTTTATTTCACTCCTGAGAGATCAAATCAAAGTATTGTGAGGTTCCCTCAGGCTCTTTTGGGTTCCTGTCATACCAAGCAAGTCAGACAATGTTTTACTGCTTTTCCTTTTCTCTTCATCTCTCGCTTTCTATCTTGCCATTACTTGTATTCACCTTGGAGATCTTGAGTTTATATTATGTTTCAGTGTTTGTCTAGGGCTGTTGTCTTTATAACAGTTAGCAATATTTTGAGGTACAAGTAATGCAATAGCAACAACAATAGAAAAAAAACAGTGAAGACTAAAGCATCTTAAACAAAGGTTATTTGTCTTTCAGAGAAATCTAGAAGGAAGCAGTCCGTGGAATGGCTGGATAATATCTAAGACTTAGAATCTTTCTTTGTTTATGTTCAGCCATTTTTAGTGTGTTGCCTTTCATACTCATGTTAATTATTCTATGAGGACAAGAAGGTTACTATATTTCAAGGCATCACATCTACATCCAAGGAAGAAAGAAAAGAGAAGGGATGATGCTAATACCATCAGCCACTTTGGGAACAGTCAAAGCTTTTTCTGTGATCAACTCAGCAGATTTTTCATTATGCCCTCTTGGTCAGAACTTGACCAGTTGCTTCTCTCACAGCAAGGGAAGCTGAGAAAGCAAGTAGCTAGTGACAAGAAGGGAACAAGGAAAAGAGGTAAGAATGAGTGTTGGGTTGGCCAATGAGCAGTATCTGCCAGAGGTACCATGGAAATACTTGAATTGGTAGAAATGTTTCTATTTTTCCTAATATCTTTGTGGCTCAAAAGGAATAGCTATTCAAGACTTTTCACTGGGTTGTGCCAAACTATATATACATTTAAATACATAATAAAATATGGA
>NW_011898888.1:0-357 GCF_000151845.1 Pteropus vampyrus | reverse complement strand
GCTCTGTGAGCCTGTGAGCCTACCTGCTTTCTGATCCTCAGCTTACTGGTCAAAAAGAAAATGCCCAGTCATGTTCCTGACTTAAGCATTTTCCAATGAGAACAGTGTGCACCCGCCCTTCCGTCACGTCCCAGTACCAGGGACTGTACCTGTTGGTTGCATTTTTAGGTCTTATTCATAGTCATGATTCTATCTCACCTGAGGACTTTATACCTGGCCACTCTTGGAACGTGCAGGTCACCTTTGGCTTCTTGCAAACTGGTCAAGTGGAGGAGAAAGGTCAACGTCTCTTCCAAGATGATTTGGTGAACTGAGCCATCATTGCTAAGACCCTCACAGACAGAATCCTAGAATATT
>NW_011898887.1:4317-4879 GCF_000151845.1 Pteropus vampyrus | reverse complement strand
CATACATGAGTAGTGCTTTCAAATAAAAGATGCAACTAAACTATTTGGGGATATAGAGATATGTCCTCTTTATATTCTTAAGGTATACCTGTCACCTTTGTTATAGAAAGAAATTGTTTTTGTTTCTATTTTTTCTAGTTTTATTGAGATATAATCGACATATAAATTGTACAAGTTTAAGGTGTACCACATAATGATTTGATATATGGAAATAGTGCAAAATGATTACCACAATAAATTTAGTTAACATCCATTGCCTCACATGTTTATAAAACTTTTTCTTGTGATGAGTGCTTTTAAAATCTACTCTCTAAACTTCTCAACACCTCTGTCAGCTCCCTAATATCCTTTAATAAATACATTTACAATTTAAATTAGCTAGGGTGGATTCTGTTCTTTGCAATTAGAAACCTATCTGAAGCAGGGAGATATCTTGGCAGTTAGTGGAAACTAACAGTGGCATCCATCCTCCATTGTTCATTTTGAGCACGTCGCAGTTGCAATTTACATGGGTCCTGGTTAAGAGCCATATAGAGTATTATGCTGTATAATAAAAAATATA
>NW_011898887.1:0-2116 GCF_000151845.1 Pteropus vampyrus | reverse complement strand
GAATACTGTATTACCTTATTGTAGTTTTGAGAGATAATCTCATCACCCATAATTGAAAGGCTTCATTTTCTGGTAAAACTTAGGATCAAGAAATATAAGCATTATTGATTCTGACTTACCTGCAAGTCTCAGAATTTCTAGATAAACAAATACATAGAAGTTATATGTTTGAGAATATAGCTACATAAAAAATTTTAAAATTAAATAGTCATTTTTAACCGCTAATAACATTTAAAAATTTATATGTCAAGCATCTCTCAAAAATATAGTAAAATGAATTCAAAGGAATACAAACCAAAACAAATAAGAATTTCTTCCCCTTTCATGAGCTGTTTTCCAATTGTCAAAATAAAATCCTTCTGTTGCTTATTTGTTTCTTAAGAGCCTTTGTGTACGCTGTAAAATTTACCTATGTGTGAATAACAGTTTAAGAAGTGGCTGAGTGAAAATGTGCCATTCTCTAACAGAAATGCATCTTTAGAATGTATTAGGTCTGGACAAGGGGTCAGAATTTACTAAAATTAACAGGCTCCTAAGAAATAAATGAATAAGCAAGAATTTTATTTTGACAAATTGGTTTGTTTTCCTTTGAATTTGCTTTAAATGTTAAACTAATTTTGTAACATGGTTCTTTACTCTAATTCTATCAGATGGGATTTCCCCCACTTACAAACCTCTTATTTTAGTTCAGATCCAAGAATTTAGTTTTGAGAAAGACTCACTGAAGTTATCTCCTTCACTCCTCTGACATGGATCATAGTTGCCAGAAAACCAAATCACTGTTACAAGCATACATTTTTCCCTTGGTTTGTTTGCTTTTACAATACAATAGATGATATACTTGCCACTTTCCAGCCAATTAGTAGGGGTTTAAACACATAGAGTTTTGATAATTTCAACAGCATTTGAAAGTCAATAGTCTATTTAAATTTCGAGGCAATCCTAGATCCCTCATCCATTCCTTTTTTTATTAATGCGGTTGAACAATGGGAGGTTAGAAGTGTGGCCCCCCAAGTGTGCCGAAAATGTGAGTATAACTTTTGACTCCCCCAAAACTTAACTCCAGTCATCCCTCAATATCACTGGGGGATTGATTCCAGCACCTCTCGCGGATACCCCAATCTGAGGATGCTCAAGTCCTTTATATAAAATGGTGTAGAACGACGCATACAGTCGCCCTCCACATCTGAGGATCCCCAGCTGCAGATCAAAACTACTGTTTTCCGTCTGTGGTTGTTGAATCCTTGGATTCAAAAGGGCCCAGTGTATATTTATTGCAAAATTTCCACATTTGAATTGCATGGACCCATGCAATTCAAACCATGTTGTTCAAGGATCAACTATTTTTGTTAATTGAGATATAACTGACATATATCATTGTATTCATTTTAGATGTACGACACAGTGATTTGATATATGTTTATATTACTAAATGATCACCACAGTAAGTCTAGTCAATATCCATTAGCACACAGAATTACACTTTACACTTTTTTTCTCTATAAATTACTTTTATTTATTTATTTTTAAGTTTATTGGGGTAACATTGGTTAATACGATTATATAATTTTCAGGTGTACATTATAATTTGACATCTGTATATTGTATTGTGTGATTACCACCCCAAGTCCAGTTTCCTTCAGCTACCATATATTTGATCTCCTTTACCCACTTCACCCTCCCCCTATCTCCCTATATTTGACTCCCTTTACCCCGTCTACCTCCCCCCGCCTCCCCTATCCCACTAGTAATCCACTACTCTATAGTCCTCTGGTAACCACTAGTCTATAGTACATGTCCATGAGTCTCTGTTTGTTTGTCCTGATCATTTGTTGCTTTTAGATTTATATCCCACATATAAGTGATATCATGTGATTTTCAACTTTTTCTGTCTGGTTTATTTTGCTTGACATAATTATCTCGAGGTCCATCCACGTCACAAATGGCAGTATTTCATCTCTTCTTATGGCTGAGTAATATTCCATTGTATATATGTGCCACAGCTTCTTTAGCCAATTATCCATCGTAGCACACTTCGGTTGCTTCCATATCCTGGCCACTGTGAATAATGCTGCTATGAACATCGGTTACACTTTACACTTTTTTGTGTGTGATG
>NW_011898886.1:5378-6173 GCF_000151845.1 Pteropus vampyrus | reverse complement strand
GGCAAGTTCACTCTATGCTTTTCCTGAGGCCGATGTGCATCCCGCAGCTACGAGCTGGAGAAGCTCTTCCCTGACCGCCCTAAGGTAGTAATGGAGGCCGCACCTTATCTTGGAGTCTGTAGAGTGGTCCTGAGGGAACGCTTGGGCAGCGGACACCTAGGCGCACCTGGCCTTTGAGAAGCTGTCAGCGTGGTCCGCACGGGAGGACGGATGAGCGGCGCTCAGGTGAGTGATGGCAAGTCGACGCTGAGTGGCAGCTCCGTGCCGCAGGGGTATCGCTCTCGCTAGGAGTCTTGAACAAAAGGCCAAGGTTTCAAACCAAACAAGAGACTGGAAATGAAGCCAGAATCTGTGTTTCGAGGTAGAAAACAGGGAGCACAAGCAAGGTCATGGTGGAAGTATTTTCAAGGGTCCACAAAAGGATGGAGCCCAAGTGCCAAACTCAGAGAGACGAGGACGTGAGTGGGATCCGACGACGCCCTCCAAGCGACGTGTCACCGATTCTTACAGTTCGAAAGAGGCTTTCAGGGGACCTCATTCCCTCGCCATTCGACACATCTTCCCTGGCCCCCAACCTCGTGAAGCGGGCAGACTGACGAGCCAGCACGAGGCTGTGGCTGCGTTTGCTGGGGACAGTGTCCTACCTTCTGCTGGGTTAAGTCCCCCTCTCGGGCACAGCCAGACCGGAACTGGCACCAGGTGTTCCCGTTCGGTCTTCATTCGGGCAGTGTTTCTGGCACCTGCGGGACTCGTAGGGGACCATGCCGGCCCGGCTCCAGGGTCCCCCTCTGGGGG
>NW_011898886.1:0-1613 GCF_000151845.1 Pteropus vampyrus | reverse complement strand
TGCTGGAGGCCTCAAGGTTTGCTGGCACCAGAGGCAGAGGACTCAACCCCAGGAGGTCTGGCTCCAGAGCGATGGCCGTAGCCACCCCAAGACCCGTGTGGGTCACCTCCTTCTGAAAGCCCCCCAGGTGCCCCAAGCTTGTCTAATGGTTCTGCTCCGTCGCATGTCTGAGATGGCTCTGGTGTCCTCTGAGGGGAAGGAGATCAACCTCCTTGACTGCTAGGACTCCTGGTGGCAGTGCCTCAGGTGGATGAGGGCTGGGCGAGGCCCGAGACGTGGAACTCAGCAGTGGGTGAGCGCCTTGCTTCCCGGGGTGTCCGGCTGATGCTTGCCCCAGAGCCCTGGGAAACGCCTGCACTGGAGACACAGTGGTCAGGCCCGATCTGCAGAAGTCTGGGGGTGGGGGGGGGTGGCCGGAAGGCACGAGAGAACTTTTACATAATGGCAACCATATGTCCTGGAAGAGTGGGAACGGTTTTCCCGTTTCACACAAGGACCCTGGAAACTGCTCCAGGAAATTAGCTTCAGCCCCCGATTAAGTTAAACTAGACGTGTCAGAAAGGCGGATGAAGTGGAAATGGGCCTTGGAGCCTCACGTGACGTCTGAGATTCCCGACCACTGGCCACGTTACATCGGCAGAGGTGCGGTGTGTAGACAGAGCGCATCCGAGTCCGTCGGTGAAATCAAATCCTTCGCGGTCGGGCTGCCCGTTGCTCACACAGCTCTCTAGGCAGACTCGACCTTCCACCCCACACCGACTGGATTATTGGGAAGACAATCCACACAGAAAAGAACACACACCATTTACTGACATTTGGTCTTGATTTTAAATACCGTGTAAGAGGTGTTCAAACGCCCGCCTGCCCACCTTATACCAAGGCTTGTTTCCAGCATAATTTTCAACACTCACAAAGAACTGTAATTTACGCCTTTAAAAATCCCCTTCCTCACGGAAACCTGTCTGTGAAATGAATAACAGGGACCATATTGACTCCAGTCTCCGTGTCACGTGACCACTACGCACACTTCCAATGTCCTAAGCATCTCTTTGTCAGTGGGCACCGGAGAACGGGCACGTAAAATGAAGCGGTTTCCTCCTCGTTTTCCTACCTTGTTACTCCGATCGGTGTGGCGCGAATGACGCTGCTCCCCCTCTGCTGACGGTCCGCGTCAGGAGGGAGCCGGCCAGCGTTTGCGCCCTCTCTTCCCTCTCCCCCCTCCTTCCCAGCTGCGGACTCAGCGCCGAGCGACCCCTGAGAGCCTTTCTCACGGGACGGCTAAAGGCTCTATGACAAAGACAAAAGCGATTCTGAAGGGCGTGACGGGGGACGTGGGGCACACCGTGAATGTCGGTATCCGAGGCTAAGTGTTCTGCAGGAACCGAGAACCCGGACCTGGGAACGCGAGACGAGGGCTCAGCACCTCGAGTTGAAAGCAGGGGTGACTTTGGTTTCCCGAAGGCTCTGAGAAAACCTGAGCAGGCAGCTCATCGCGGCCACGCCGTGCGGAATGGACCTTCGCCGGGGCCAAATCAAGCTTTGAAGAGGGCCCTCCCTTCACTGGGCATAGGAAGGCTTTGGCCTGGGGCTCTGCATTTTTTTTTTTTTTTTTT
>NW_011898885.1:2301-4741 GCF_000151845.1 Pteropus vampyrus | reverse complement strand
TTGCCAAATAACAAAAAGAAGTCAGCATACAACTCCTCCAATTTTCTGTATTTGCTATAGCTGGCTTCACTGAATATTGTTATAACTGGAATAAAACTAAAATACAGAAAGTAAGGTGGTATATTTATTTCTTAGCTTACGATTCTATGTAGTACAGTGGTCCCTCAGTTAAGTCATTTCCTCAACTCGCCTTGTATCTGAGAGAGAACTTTTCAGCCTAACGATTTCTTCTTGGGTTACACCTTCCTCATGTTCCCCCTATGTGGTATAAGCTGCCAACATTAACAATAAAAGATTATGGACTTTCTCATAAGCAGTATTTCTGTGCTTCATTTTAGGAAGAGGCAGGACAGTAGAATGGTTAAGAACATGGCTCGAGAGACAGAGGGCTCTTGTTCAAGCCATCACCTTGCCATTTGTTAGCTACAAGACCTCTCTTTATCTCAATTTCCTCATTTGTAAAATGAAAATGATAATAGTATGTCTCACAGGAATTCTGTAAAATTAAAGAAATTAATACATGCAAAATACTCAGAACAGTGTCTGGGACATGGAGCGCAACAATTAATGTTAGTTATTTTATGAGAAAATATAGGTACTGTGTTAGGAAATTAAATACTTTATATATGGTAAACCTTCATTATGGATATTAAATGTTATTATTTATTAAAATGCTAAATTAGGCTTTAAAATTAAAACCACTAACAAATTATATCTAAATAATTTAGGACCTAATAATACAGAAAATGATTTCTAGGAGGACTATAATCGAAACTTTTTTTTAATTCTACAGAAAGAATATTGAGTTGTTTCAGTTAATTGAGACAGAATTATAATAGTTGGAAGGAGGAAAAAGTAGACCCAGAACCACTAAAAGGAATTCCAGACTATGAGATACAAAACATCAATTAAAGGGGAACTCAAAAATAAGTATGAAGATAAGCACTATGGAATCTAATATCACATAATAGGAAATGTGGGATGGTATTCAAGACCCATGATTAGTGAAATAAGAAAATCTAGGTAATGGTGATATAGTCATAATTTTAGCTATACAGACCTTGAGAGAAATCTGTGAGCAGGTAATGGGGAGCAGGGTCTCAGCTTAGAGCTGGGATATAAGATCAAATTCATGCTGTTGGATAAGAGTCTTACAAGAATGAAGGAGCCGAATCTTATGATGCCAAGGCAGAAACTCAGGTCTAGGGAAAAATGGAGATCTTGTCATGAGAACTGAAGCATGAGTTGGTTGCTAGTTCCTAAACAGGTGATATGCTAATAAATGTTTAACTGGCTTTCCAGGGGAAAGACTTGAGTCTTAGAGGTTGCCAATTTCCATAGTGTAAATACTCCCCATATGATGATCTCAAGCTACCTACATGACATCTACTAGCTTGCAAAAATTTCTAAAAAGTTAACAAGTGGCTCTCAGGAGCAAGTACAAGTCAGCCCCAGCACACAATAGGAACCTGGTTTTCAGATTTGAGGGAAAATATTAAAGACAGATAAGGAGTCTGAATATTAATGCTGAATTCCCAAACAGTGAGGTAGACCCTCTTCATTCCTTCCACCAAATGTCAAGTTTGATCCTGAGGGACTGGGCAAGGCTGAGCTTTCAAGTCATGCAATCAGATAGCCCCCGTGAAAAGAGTAAAAGTGAGTAAGCTTGACACAAGCAGGGCTGAACATACTACTGCCACTCCATACTGCTTTATCTGCATGTCTTGGATCAGAAAAAGTGAAACTATGTAACCCTGTCTCACCAACACTGGCTGACCAGACAATTAAGGCTCAACACCGAAAGTCTAGACCACCAACACTTCCATGATAGAGACAGTGAGTTGGTAAATGCTTTTCTAGAAAAGGATGGTTAACTCATTTTCCTTCTCATAAATTATTCTACTTTCTTAAAGAGTTAATCATAACAACAATTGGTGACAATAACAACATTAATAGCATTAGTTGAGTAAATGCAATAGGCTGGCATTGTTCAGTGCCCTTTACTTTTGTGATCTCCATTAACCCATATCAAAGTGGGTTTCAAACACTATTCCCTGGAGCCCAGAGCTCCACGAAGATGCCTGAGGAGCCAACTGAAGAGGGAAGACAAGACCAGACCAGGGCTTGGGGTTTTGCATTTTCATCTCTACTTTAGTAGAGCAGCTCTACTTACATACATTTAGGTACTGAAGTTTTGTGCAAGATTCCCTTTCAAAAAGGGACTCTATTGATAAATTTAAAAATTTTTGAAAGCAAAAGTCTTAAAATAATCTTATAAAATTGCTATATATTTTTCCTGCTGTAAAAATATTAAAAATCTATCTAAGGTAAAGGACAAATACAATAACCTCCTGAAGATAACTACCATTAACCTTTTGTGGTATATAGCCTTCCAGTTTTTTAAATGTACACATATCAAAGTAGGTTTTAGTTTCTACCT
>NW_011898885.1:0-2251 GCF_000151845.1 Pteropus vampyrus | reverse complement strand
AGACAGTGAGTTGGTAAATGCTTTTCTAGAAAAGGATGGTTAACTCATTTTCCTTCTCATAAATTATTCTACTTTCTTAAAGAGTTAATCATAACAACAATTGGTGACAATAACAACATTAATAGCATTAGTTGAGTAAATGCAATAGGCTGGCATTGTTCAGTGCCCTTTACTTTTGTGATCTCCATTAACCCATATCAAAGTGGGTTTCAAACACTATTCCCTGGAGCCCAGAGCTCCACGAAGATGCCTGAGGAGCCAACTGAAGAGGGAAGACAAGACCAGACCAGGGCTTGGGGTTTTGCATTTTCATCTCTACTTTAGTAGAGCAGCTCTACTTACATACATTTAGGTACTGAAGTTTTGTGCAAGATTCCCTTTCAAAAAGGGACTCTATTGATAAATTTAAAAATTTTTGAAAGCAAAAGTCTTAAAATAATCTTATAAAATTGCTATATATTTTTCCTGCTGTAAAAATATTAAAAATCTATCTAAGGTAAAGGACAAATACAATAACCTCCTGAAGATAACTACCATTAACCTTTTGTGGTATATAGCCTTCCAGTTTTTTAAATGTACACATATCAAAGTAGGTTTTAGTTTCTACCTTTAACAATTGAGGAAATTTAAACTTACCCAGAGTGACACAAATGAGCAGGAATCCTAATTCAAGTCTGTCTTTTATGTTCCTACTAGGAAAAATAGGCAGTTACCTCTTATTCCTTCATATAAAGACCATATAAATTGATTCTTTTGTCTTTTTATGAAATCCAGTGGTACAGCTAATAACGGTATTCACATCTGTCTAGTCTACCACTTATATCTGAGTCAACTGTTCCCTGGAGGAGGAGGCCCCACACTAAATTCCATAATGTATTATACATACTCTAGGAAAGGGAAGAGACCAGATAAGTGGTTTACACCCTGGTTCCATGGGTTCATATAGTTCTTAAATGTTATCTCTTCCTTAGGCCAGGCTTTTATCATTAAGCATTAATATCATTTAAATGGGATAAAGATTGTTATAAACTTTGAAAGTTTTCAAGAGCAAATAAATGCTAGCTTATCAATTTCAGAGTCAAAGAATATTAAAATTAGATTAAAATATACAATTAGCTAACGCATTTTGAATTTGGACTAATTGTTTGAAATTCAAAAGAACCCCAGGATATTTTTCACTTGAAACACAGAAATAAAAAATTCATACTAAACAGGCAGAGTTTGCCCTCAAGGTTGAAAACATTAATCATCATGCATCTTACTGTTAACTGTAAAAAAATCATTCTTCTTCTGATTTAAAGAGAATTATTTAGTGAGTGTTTTTAACTTCTTCACTTTCTCAAGCAGAGGCAGTAACATGAGGTCGGGTTCCGGGCTCCTCTGCCCCTTCACGTCTCCCTTCTCTACAAGGAGCTGCCTTTGATATACGAGGGAGCTCCTGGCCCAGAGAAGAATCTACAAAGCCCAGGAAGATATGGGAGTCTGCTAGGAATATAATTGAGATTTAGTTACTAAATCCCGGAAATAATTGAAACAGTCTTTCTAAGAAGGTACACTTTAATCCCAAGTAAACATGAACTTGAGGTGGCAAGTGAATCAGTAGGATAAGTCTTCACAGAGCTTTCCAAATTGTCTGAGACTCTTTCCACAGTCTTCGAAAGGTCATCAAGCTAGAAGTAACCACTTTAAAGAAAAAAAGTTGACTTTCCATAGGATGGGCAAGAATATTTAATATCAGGAAGGGAATAAAATAAATATACGTTATAGTCTCTTTGTGTAGCTTTTCTCGTGGTGCCAAACCATCACGACTACTTGACTGGCCTATAATTATGCTTGGGCTCTTTAGTGTTGGAATTTCCTTAGGTGGGATCTAAGATAGTTTTCCTGATACAATACTATTTTCCAAAAGCAATGTAGGAATAAGACTCAAAAGGATTCATCATCTGTGATTTTGGGGTTGATATTTGACTCAACAGAGATAAGAAAATTTCAGATTCTTTTTAAAATTCTAGTTCCAGATAACATCCTTGTGCTATAATACCACGCATGACATCCTTTCTCTGATTTTTAGAAAAATGGCCATTATTAATTAGCTGAATTTGGGGTCTTTCAAACTGCATTATAAAAATTTACTAAAATGTTTGGTTATAAGTCAAAGTGGATTTTTAAATGAGTACACTTTCTCTACCCAAATATTTGGAGCCATGAATTTTGTTATAAAATCCAAGTAATTTTAGACAATAAATATTTA
>NW_011898884.1:2230-4203 GCF_000151845.1 Pteropus vampyrus | reverse complement strand
TTTTAAGAAGTCTTTCACTGAGATACAAACCTAGTTAGCTAAACATGGGATTCTCGCACTATTTGGGGGGCTATTTTTAATAGAGGATCTAATAATTTCATACTAAGGGCCTGTATGCTTTGTAAAGTCACAAAGGTCAGTAAAAACACCAAGATCCTATTTTCCATTTAACATAAGTTGTATCTTTAAACCGAAAAAGCTCTTGGTTTAAATTTGAATGTTTTGGGAGCATTTATTATATTCCAGTCTCTGTGTTAAAAGGTCATATATACAATTACTCTAATAATCTTTACAAGAACTCTTGGATGTGAATTATTATTATAGCAGTCCCCCCTTATACACAGGGGATATGTTCTAAGACCCCCAAGACATGGCTGAAACTACAGATAGTACTGAACCCTACATTTACAGTTTTTTTCTGTATATATGTTCCCATGATAAAGTTTAATTTATGAATTAGGCACTGTAAGAGATTAACAACAATAACTAAAAATAAAATAGATTATTATAACAGTATACTGTAATAAAAGTTATGTGAGTACGGACGGTCTTTCACTGTCTCAAAATGTCTCATTGCGCTGTTCTCACCTTTACTGTAAAAGAAGCACTTTACGACTTCTCTTTGGTATATCTAAATTGACAGCATTACAACTCTTGTATTTGGGGGTCATTATTAAGGAAAAAGGGGTTACCTAAACACAAGCACTGTGATACTGCAACAGTTGATCTGATAACTGAGCCTGCTAAGTGACTAATGGATAGGAGTGTATCTAGTGTGGAGAAGCTAGACAAAGGGGTGATTAACATACAGTATGAGATGGAGGGAACAACGTGAGATTTCATCACACTACTCAGAACAGCACACAATTTAAAATTTGTGAATTGTTTATTTCTGGAATCTTGCATTTAATATTTTCAGACTGCAGTCGATCATAGGTAACTGAAACTGCAGAAAGCAAAACCATGAATAACGGGACCTATGGTATTCTCATTTTACTGCTGCGAACATTAAGCAACTTGCTCAAAACCTTGGCAGGTTTTGAAGCTGGGTAATGGATACATTAAGAGTTTATTGTATAGCTGGTCCTTGAATAACATCGTTTCTTTCAACATTGTTTTGTTATAACATTGATGAGAAAAAACAATTGATTCCTATTTGGGGCCACTGTCTGTGTGGAGTTTGCACATTCTTTCCATGTTTGCCTGAGGGACTTGGGTTTCCTCCCACATCCCAAAGATGGGCACGTGAGGTGAACTGTTGTGTCTAATTGTCCCAGTGTGAGTGAGTGCGGGTGTGTGCACGTGTACCATGTGGAGAAATGTTGTTCTGTCCAGGGCTGGTTCTCGCAACTCTGAATTGGAATAAGTGGGTTGGAAAAGAATGATCTTAAATGTATATATAGCTCACATTTATTTCAATGTTTAATATTAGAAATGTTTTGGGTCTTTATTTAGGAGTTTGGTGATGTTTCTGTGATCAGAGATATACTGTAAGAACTTAACTGTTATTTATATCAATTAGCCTGTGATAAAATTTGTTTCATTATATATAATTTTGGTTGAGTCGCTGTTTCTAGGAACCTATCAGTGATGTTAAGTAAGGACTTACTATATTACTTTCTCTGATTTTACTTAAGTTTAAAATATTTTATAATACTGTATTGTCATTGCTATCGATTTTACATTAACTTCCCCAAAGGCATCCAGCTCATGTGTGGAGCCTGCGATTTCAAATCCAAGTCTATTATCCTGCAAAGCCCAAGCACCTAAACTTGAGCATACTGTTGACTATTGCCCAATTGAATATATTAACCAATGTCTACTTGATTCCAAAACAACTTCCCAGATAACCAAAACCCAAACCAAAATTAGTTAGTGAATTTGATGTACTCAGCAGCAAGCAGCCATACTAAAATGACACTTGGATTGAAATCCCTCGGTGTATTATGTTACAAAAAGCATTTCCTAGGTGA
>NW_011898884.1:0-840 GCF_000151845.1 Pteropus vampyrus | reverse complement strand
AAAAAATGTAAGTGCTCAGGCGCGATTACACTAAAAGACATACTGATGTTTTCATTCACTTATATCACATCATTTTGGATTTAAGAAAAGTTAGAATACTCACGGAATGTGTCCATTATTTTCCTTTCTACTTCACATTTTGAAATGAGAACTAAATAAGTATATTCGTATATAATTGCATAGAATTACTATGAGTGTGATATCTACAAACACAAACTGATGCTCAAACCCAAATTGTCACAAGTGTCATTGTCAACAGTGATATAATTTTCTGAAATGATGAGCAATGCTTAGTAAAACTCTGAAGGTCATCAACTATAACCTAACCTCTCTAGTTGTATTCCTGAAAGATATAAGGATATTAAACCATTTCTCTCTCTCTCTCTCTGCCTGCCCATTATCTATCTACATAATGTTATGTTTAGGTTCTACATAAGATAATCATATGCAGGTTTTTCAACCAAATGAATGTTCAGTAGGATATTTTAAAGTCATACAGGACACAGGAAAATTCTCATCCACTGCAGGATGTCTAGTACCCACTCCATGACTGTAGTATTCTCCCAGTTGTGACTATCTAAGTCATTCTCACAAATTTTCAAAAAGCCTCCTGGTGGTTGCGCTCCATTTGAGAACCAACATCCAATGGAACCAGCAAGCCAACACCTTCCAATGCTTTCCTGCACGATTCATACTATGGTTCCCTTTCTCACCTTCTTTCAGAGCTCAGACAAGTCAGTCCCTCTAGCCTGCCACTAACATCTTTAGCTGGACCAGATCTCTACTACTTCTGAATTCTCATTCCATTGATTGTCTCTGGGTTTACATAATTAATTACCT
>NW_011898883.1:4773-6032 GCF_000151845.1 Pteropus vampyrus | reverse complement strand
TGCGGCGCGAGCCGGGGCCTCCCGCGAGCCGGGGCAGGAGGCTGCGGGGACCCCGAAGCTTTGCGTGGGGGGTGGCCCCCCAGGTTCTTCCACCTGCAGTCCTTTGCACCTCGGACCCCAGCGCCTGCTCTCAGAACGTGTGCCTCAAAGAGAAGCCTCTCTCGGGCAGCCACAGAGACAGGGAAACCAGGCCAGGTCCTAGTGACGAGCCAAACGCTTCTTGGCCGTCAGACACAGGGAACCAACCAAGTGGTCTGCGTCGTGAAGATGCCTGTGGTCTGCAGGAGACGCACGTGTTAGCTGCTTGCTCTCAACACGCCACGCCCACTATTATGATAGACCCTGGGGCTTAGTGCCGTAAAGACAGAGGGGTTCGTGCTTCTCAGGGGAATCGGGAAGGGTGTAGCAGAGAGGTGACATCTGAAGGCTCAGGGAACAGTTCCCATTTCAGCAAGTCTGAGAAGATGCAGACCCAGACCTTGTTTTGCCTCAGCTGGCTTGGATGTGGGGACTCAGTGACTTATGCAGGCGATGGTCGTGCTCGGGCCACCTCGAGTTAGGCCGGCCTTCGTCCAGATGAGCCAGACTCCCTGCGTTACCCACGTTTTATTGACAGATTCTTTCCCTTTAACCTGGATGCATTTATTTCTCTGAAATCTCCTTTTCCAAGGGAAGGAGGAGAAAGAACAGATTGTAGGGTCCCACCCTGAGGGGAGGGGCATGGACAGAGGGGCAGGGCTTCTGCAGGGGTCTTCGTTGCAGTGGCGAGGTCTCACCCTCTCTCCACCCAGATTTGGAGAAGCGCAAGAATCCTGTGTGCCACTTTGTCACTCCGCTGGATGGCTCTGTTGAAGTCGATGAGCATCGCCGGCCGGAGGTACTTGGCATGTGGTCACGCTGGCTGGGAAAGGGACTCGCCCTCACTCAGGGAACGACTTCCCCCAGGCTGGGAGCGAGGGTCGGCTTCCCCAGCGGGAGACCAAAGGGAACGGTGCTGGGGCTGCGCTGTCCCGTCAGCTGTTGTGACCTTGGGAAGTGATGGGAATGTCGGGAGCAGGTGGCCTTGACACCCTGCAGAGGCTCTCCCTCTCAGAGTGGCAGAGTGGGCTAGCCCAAGGACAAGGGGTTCTCCAGCCGGACTTAGCCCTCTACTTTCCCGTGACATCGACATTTCTCTGCAGTCAACAGGGTGGGATTGGGGCTCCTTCCAAGGCAGATGTCTTTAACAATTAAAGAATGACCTCAGGGTCTTCATACAC
>NW_011898883.1:0-2148 GCF_000151845.1 Pteropus vampyrus | reverse complement strand
GCAGTGAGCTCTGCTCTGAGTGGTTGAGACAGCGGACAAAACCCTGGGTCACTGATGAAAAGGAGTTCTCTGTGTATTCGTTTTACTTTTTATTCAGCAGTCAGCACAAGTTGGTTACCAGGTGCTGGGGCTTCAGAGCCAAGTCAGACAGGGCCCTCTGAATGGTGCTCATCTTCTTCCACCTGGCTCTGGGAAGAATTTCTATAGAGATTGAGATCTGAACAATTGATTCCTTATAGCGTCCCCTCTTAGGAAGAGGTGACTTCTCTAGAAGTTGATACGTAAAACTGTCCTGAGGGAACCCATGAGCAGCTGCGATCCAGGCCGCCTCTGCTCCGTAACAGAAGATGGCAGGGACTTTCGGGGGACCCCTGCTGGGCTCCAGAAACAAGATATTGCCAGGCCGGGAGCCAGCTGTGTGCAGACTGTCGCTTTGTCTGAGCCCTGTGTTATCGTGTAGTTCCTAATGGAAACCAGATCCCACCAACGCCTGGGGGGACACAGGTCCCTCTCCCCTGAGGAGCAGTCACAGGAGGGGAGGATCGCCTCTGTCCCTTCTGTCCAGGGTTCACCCCCGGTGCCCGGTGGGCACCGTCGCATTGTGTGGGGTGTAGCACTAGAAAGTGAGGGCGAGTGTGCGACCCCGGCATCTGTCCCTCACTTCCTTCTCTTCCCTTCTCAGGAGAGCGACCTGCCAACCACCTCTCTCCCCACCGTGAGCCTCCCTGACAGCCTCATTGCGCCCCCCGCAGCCCCCGCCCTGGACCCCACAGATAGGCCAGCCTGTGAACGTGCTTCCCGGCCTGGAGACCCCTTTATGCAGCCTGCAGACTTCAGCCCCTCTGCAGCGCCCCTGAGCGTCCCGCAGCCCTTTCTCCCCGTGTTCAGCGTGCCCATGCTCTCTCCCAGTCCCGCCCCGGCGCCCGCTTCCCCTGCTGTGCCGTTAGCCCCTCCTCCCGCCACTGCCCTGAGCCCCCCAACTCCACCCGCCTTCGTGCAGCCACAGAAGTTTGCTGGAGTCAGCAAGGCCCCCGTCGTCATCACGCACACAGCCTCCGCCACCCTCACGCACGATGCCTCTGCCACCACCTTCAGCCAGAGCCAGGGCCTCGTCATCACCACCCACCGTCCGACCCCCTCAGCATCCCCCTGTGGACTGGCACTGTCTCCCGTCACCCGGCCACCAGCCGTCGGGCCTCCCCAGCTCCGTTTAACTTTTGTGCACCCCAAACCTGTATCCTTTACTGGAGGGAGGCCCAAGCAGCCCCCCAAAATAGTGCCTGCTCCCAAACCAGAGCCTGTGTCCTTGGTACTGAAGAATGCTTGCATCACCCCAGGTGAGTCGGGGAGGGAAGCTGGAGTGTGGCCCCTCCCCCAAGATAGTCCCCTGTCCCCAAGGCTTGTAGTCATGACGTACATTGTGTGAAAAAAACTTATGAAATGCTACATGTGTAATCTGGTCTCTCTTAACAAGAGTTTCAACCCAGTCTGAAAACACATGGCCCTGGTCCTCTATTTCCTGGGTAATCTGTTTCCTCCAAGGAGAGGTTACAAAGAAATGTGAGGTGCCCTAGTGCTTCTGTCCCCCCATGCCCCATGGTGAGGAAAGCTGTCTCAGTGGCAGCCAAAAGGTCGTGTTTCTGCTGGGGGTTCAGCACCGGTGTCAGGAGCGGGCCCCCCAGCTTGGCCCCCCCCCCTTTCTTCTTGTTGTGGTAGCTGCCTTTTCCGGACAACCACAAGCAGTGATCATGACAGGCCCTCTGAAGAGAGAAGGGATGTTGGCTTCCACCGTGTCCCAGTCCAGTATGGTCATCACGCCCGCCGCCATCACCGGGGTAAGGCGCCCTGGACAGACTTCCATGTCGTAACTCCAGCGCGGTCCCACCCTTGGGCTGCCTTCCCTGACATGACTGTGGTCGGGGTGACTGCTCTCGCCTGTGTCTCCCCAGGCTCCTGGAGTCTCGGAGTTCCACAGCGGCATCCTGATGACAGACCTCGGCCATGCCGCAAGCAGCCAGCCCGCCCCCGTGTCCCGGCTCTTCTCTCCAAGTGCAGGGCAAGACTCCCTGGTGAAGGGCGAGCAGGTCCCGATGCACGGGAGCGGTCCCCAGGTCCCTGCTGCGGGCGCCAGTGAGTGTTCACTCTGGT
>NW_011898882.1:0-5583 GCF_000151845.1 Pteropus vampyrus | reverse complement strand
TGATAAAGTTTTCTGAAAAACTGATATAGGCAGTTGCTTATGATAAATTTTTATCAATTGAGAAACATTGTATTTCTAGGAAAAGTAGCTTGAAATATCATTTTGGAACTTCAGTTTCTTGGCATTCACTGTTGAATAATTAATTCTGGATAATGTCAAAAACCAGACATTCTAAAAATAAAACATACTCTCATAAAATCAACTTTTTTTTCATGGTAAGGAATATTAGTAAAACTTAGCACTTTGCATATAGCACTTTACAGTTCTATTTCTCATCCTGATTCAGTCGATGGTGCTGTACAGTCAGTAATTAGTTATTCATATGTTCATGGCAGGTTTATCAGCTAAGTGGACTCATTTTTTTCATAAATCTTACCTGACCTGAGACATATACTTATTCTTCATTTTGTAAAATAAATATATTTCACCAAACATTCTAAATATGTAAACGATCACACATTAAATGTCATAAGGAAGTGGTTTATTAAGAAATTCTTTCAAGAAGTGGAGAAGCTTGAAAGATTACTCCATTTAGATTTTGGTCTAGGTACTTCTCTCATTACTTTTCCGAGTTAGCTATTGTGTTCTCTATGTGCTTAATGTAGAGAAACTCTTGCTCAAGGCCAATATTTGAAACACAGCTTCCGAGATACAGAAAAGTGTCTGTCAGGTGTCACAAACAGCATGAAGAAACATCTGGAGAACATGTGGTCAATTGATCCCTGCTTTGAGGCAGAGTTTTCCCAGGCAAATGAGCAACTCGTTGATATATATTTGATGGTCTCAGGGGTTTATTAACATCATATCTCAGATTTCAGTTTAGCATGATAAAAAAAAGGCAGGAAGTTGTTTATCATCCTCATGTAACAGTTTAGTTCTCTTCTGAGGCATTGACTGTGATTCTTGTGGGTGTTTGGACTTAATGTTAAGTCCTGAGAGGGTTGCTTTCCTCCAGTTCTTCCTTTAATTAGTATCATTAGCGGTGAGTTTTTATTCCTCAGTTCCGAGTCTCTGAGCTGTTCTGAATGGGAGTTTTGTGACCTTGGGTCACTGTCAGCCCACCTCTGTAGGATTTTCTGGTCAGACTAGAGGTGCAGATAGGTATACTTATCTCTGATAGGTATGGTATTACTTCAGCCTACTCCATGGGTTCCTGGTTGGGTGAGTTCTGGGGAACAGTATTCATCTGATAGCCTTGGGCTACATAGCAACAGGATTTAGGGTGGTGAGTTTGTATGAATTTAATTTACTCGGACTCCAAGGATCTCTTTTGCTTTTAGGTTTTGGGATATGTTGCATAAACCAGGGAAAACTATTACATTTAGAATACATAATGAAAATGAGCACTGGGCAGTTTTTAGCTGTGTGACCTTGGAGAAGTTACTTAATCTTCCTTAAGTCAAATTAGATGCTAGTTTGTCTGGCAGAACTCTGACTCAAAGCAAGGACGGAATGTCCTTTACCTGTCTAGTTTTCTCCTTGCTGTTAATACCATTTATCAGGGATATTTTCTGTTAAATAACATCCATGTTGTATTTTTTTTTAAAATGAGATTTAGAAATTCTGTGCACAAATGCTTAGCATGATGCCTCACTTACAAAGTGTTCAATAAAAGGTCATTTTTATTGTTCTTACTATATCTGCTATGATTATAATAGCTGCTACTATTAAATTATTTTGAAGTTTTTGACCCATAAATAGGTGACACATTTTTAAGCCCCTGGGTCAAAGTCCTGCACCAGGAACTTTATATAATTTTATTTAATCCTCATGACAAGCTAATGAGGTAGGTATCACCTACCCATTACATAAATGTGAAAACTACAGCTCAGCGCTATTAAGAATATTTTTATTAAGAATATTTAAGAGCTTGAACTAGGATTGGATCTTCATCTGATGTCAAATTCTGTGTTCCTTCCTGGATGCCATGAAGTGTCAGAGATAAATCTAGACATGAAACAAATTCGGATTCGCATACGAAGATTCCTTTTCACATCAGCACAAGTATCTCCTTTACCTTGACCTCCATAGGTCACTTCCACTATGTAGAAGTAGTTTGGGGAACTTGATAATAAGGTCAGCTGGATAAACTCAATTTTCTTTTAACTTCCATGGTTGCCTTTAACCCAGCACAGTGTTCATAGTTCCTTAGTCCCAGGAGACAACAGCTTGTAGCCTAGGGAAACGTCCATTGTGCATTTGCTCCATGATGCAGCAAAAAGTCTACCACACAGAATAATTTCGAATGGACTCTCATCAAATATTAAGGAATCAACTATCTGCCAGGAAGAGGAAGGATATGGAAAGTTAATGGAACCACTTGGGTGCAGAAAATCTAGAGCCCTACTGAATAGAAAAGAAGGGCTTTGGGGGCCTATTCTGGGGCATTAAAAGACACAGGGTGTGCATGATGCCTCTCCTCTCCTTGCTGTGGCACTATTGTTTTTCATTTTTAGCTCTCTCTTTCATTTCCCAGCCTTGGAAAGCGTCTGTTATTACCACTCTCATGCATGGGTCACCACCTTAAAGTTTCTTTTCAAATTTGAACACAAGTGGAAGAGGAAAATAACATTGCATCATGTGCATCACAGTCTCTTGTCTTTTGCTGTAAAGGGCACCCTCCCTCATGCGATTGGTGGACTGCGTTTGTGGTGGCCCTTCAGAGACCGTTCCCCGAAGAGGAAAGCTGACAAACTGCTATTGTTTCTTTAAAATACTATTTAGGTGCTTTTTGTTTATGTATACATTATTTTACTGCTTTGGATGAGGAAATTAGTTTTCTGGTACAAAGTTTAATTTAAAATAACTCAGTGATTTATAATGTTAGTTGACGTAGTTAGTTGAGGTTAAAAAAAAGATATGAGGCGAAGGGGGACATTTATGCTTAGGTATAATATTTGCAAAGTATAAAAACATTGGTGACCAGAATTATCTTCAAATGTATTTGTGTAGGCTGGCAACAGCCCCATATACAGAAATTTGGTTATTTATAGAAATTTACTGGCACAAATCTGATACGAGAATTCGTTTGCTGTATATTTTTGTGTTCGAGACAATTTCCCAAAGAAGATGATTCATCTGATAAAGTTGCTATATGAGCCCACCATGCATTTTAAAACAAAAATCCTTGTGACATTACAAAATGACAGTGACCACCAGAGACACATGTAGCTAGAGTTAACACCTTCTATACTGGAGATTAAAATAGTTTATTTAATTTTCGAGACTACTGAGAGAAGCAGAGCAGATCTAAGATTCTGTGTCAAGTAGAGTTTCATGAAAAATCACAAGTAAGCTGCAATGAAAATTACATGGTAGGAATGTAGATTCCTCATTCATGGCATTCATATAATACGCTTATTATGGAAAGGCATTAAAAGGTATTCAATTACACAGTGGCTGGATGGTGCTTAGTGCACACATGGCCTAAGATCAGGCATTGTGCCTTTTTTGTTACATTGATTTAAATTGGGATACTACAATATTTGCATCTAAAATTAAAGTATTTTTATGTATCTGATGAACCAAGGTTTCTAAGCCTTCTAATCTAATATAGGCATACAACATGAGGATTACTCTGGGTGTGTTTATAGCAGGGATTAATTTTGAGAGCTGAAAGACAACATGTGGAATGGCTCAGAGTTTCCCGTAATCTTAAAATTGAAAAAAACGATAATATACTTTAATTATAGAATGCCTTATGAAAAACTATTGTTATTTATGATAATGATTAAACCGATGGCATGAGGAGCAAAACATGTTGAACAGCATAATTTCTTTAGCTACTCTGAAATGTTCTAAAAGAAAATATTGTAGTCCCCCATTATCCACAGAGGATATATCCCCAGACCTGCATTGGATGCCTGAAACGCTATATATACCTTTTTTTTTCTATTATACATACATGCCTATGATAAAGTTTAATTTATAAGTTACATATAGTAAGAGGTTAATGATAATAGCTAATAATAAGAAAGAACAATTATAATAATATACTGTAATGAAAGTTATGTGATGTGGTCTCTCTCCCTCTCAAAAAATCTTATTGTGCTCTACCACATGAGTACACTGCGCAAAGGGATGATTCACATCCTGGGTGGGAAAGAGCGGGGGGATGGGAGATTACATCTCACTACCTAGAACGGCACACAATTTAAAACTAATGAATTGTTTAGTTTCTGGGATTTTTCATTTTATATTTTCATATCGCGGCTTACTGAGAGTAACTGAAACTGCGGATAAGTGGGAACTTCTCTCACTGATCTCTCACCTGTCTGTCTAGTCATTTATTTTATCAAAGCAACTATTATCAGGCTTAAGTGGGAGACAAGCTCTCACTGTGTGCATTAAGATGTTGACACCAAATTACTTCTGCCACGGGATCCTCTTAGGAGTTAACATCAAGGCTCTCAAAGGCAGTGCTGTTCTCCCGGAGACCATGATGCCTCATGGCCTATGGCAAGCTGGGCTATGGACATTGCTGTTCAGGTCATTACCCCCTGCCTCACACAGAGTGCTATAAGGGGAGATGAAAACTTGTGGAAGTATGCTCCAAGGTCTTGGAGAACTTAAATCTGGTGGGATAATGAGTCTTTGGGAGATATCCACTGAATCTAATGTCCTAATGTGATTTCCTAAAATGTTGACTATGTAAATGGTTTGTTCTACTGGACGGGGGCAGTACAGAGCACAATGAATAGAGTCAGAGGCTTTGTATCTAGCAGTTCAAATCTTGGTTTTGCTTCTGAGTAGTATGAGGTTTCAGTTTTAAGATGAACAAAAATAGAGCAAATTATAGTGTTTACTCATAGGATTGCTGTGAAGAGGAATGTGATAATCCATGTAAACTGTTTAGCATAAGCCAGTCACATACAAAGTGCTCAGTGCATGTTTCCTACTATTATTGAAGTGGCTTCTTAGCATTCAGGGGACCCAGAGATGTAAGTACCTGTATGTTCCTCTATCTGAACTTAGTTTAGCTCTTGGAGCTTTGTTTTCACTTAGGGAAAGGAGATTTAATCTTGCCAATTTAAGGTTATACAGTCACTTCTATTTTGGGCAAATAGTCAGATTCGAGGTTCTTTTATTTCCCTTCTCCCCTTTTGGATAGTTTTGGCGTCAACGAAGTATGACGAAAGTACCAAATGATCTGTGTTGCTTTTCATTTGCCATCTGCTGCTATTGTATTGATATATCTATTGCCTGTTCTCTCTTTGTGGAAATTGCACAGTGATTGATTTGGGGGAGCTTGGTGGACTTCTGCTGATGACTTGGTTCTGCTTTGGTTCTTGATACTGAATTGCCCATCTAGTTCTGTTGGCCTATTGACCTCATAGCCCTTGCAAACTGTGCTTAATGAGATTACGTTCATCATGAAGATTATTAGTGATTCTAATTCTTCCAGAAGAGTATGCTATTGACTAGGATAATACAAACTGAATAAGGATGCTAACGGACAGCTTGTGTGACCATAAATCTCTTTAGGGCCGTGATAACCAATGAGCAGTTGGTGTTGAAATCTGTAAAAACAATGATTTTGATTACTAATTATTCTAGATGAAATTTAACTGCAAGTGTTCTGTT
>NW_011898881.1:5028-7136 GCF_000151845.1 Pteropus vampyrus | reverse complement strand
AAATCAAAGCAAGAATGTCTTTTGTTTAGACAAAAATCTCAGTGGGCCATGACGTAGTAAAAATCTGTATCTGGAGCCACCATCTCATCCTATCTGCCCAGTGTTAAGAGTGGCCCACTTCCTTCATTATTCTGACTCCACTTCAGAATGTGCTCCAGATTTTACCTTGCAATTGTCAACATTCACTTCACAGTGTACAGTGGTATGCGCGGACCTTCCTTACGTAAGTGCTTTTTGTATTATGGTCATTTCCACGCAGTCAAAAAGACAGGTCAGCGTGGGCAAGTAGCACTTCCCATCAACATACTCTATACAAGTCCAAGCATCCTGCTGGTGTCAGTCTAGAAAGAATCTCTCCTTTCTCCACCTCTCTATTACACTTGAGTTAAATGTTCCCATAAAACAGAAAAAGTTACTTTAATCGCTATCATTTACAAACAGTAACGTCAGGCACCATTTTTACACTATATGTACCATCTAATCCTCACAAAAACCCCAGGAGGTAGGCATGATAATTATCCTCAATTTACAGATGAGAAAATTGAGGATATATCAGAGGACCACTAAGGGAATCTAGAAACATTCTGTTAAGTAAAGATGTAGAATGTATCCTTTTATGACTCTCCAGGAAGATACGCATAAAAAAGCAGAAATATACACAAGTTAGAAAAATTCTAGCAGATCAATAAAGGAATGATGCGATTAAAAAATCACCCTTTGCAATCCCTAGTGAAATGATGAACCTAGGCAATGATTACAATAGATGATAGAACCCTTAGGTGAAGAAAGGTTGATGGGGCACTTCAGAATGGAGAGATGAGGCTGACGATACTTGTACCTACCAAGAATTAATCTTATCTCTAAAAGGCAGACATGTGTGCCTCCCGATGGGATGTTACACCCAGGAACACTTACGTACTCTTGAGAAACTACCTGAATCTAATCAAATTTCTATTTCCCAGTTTACAGAAATATAACACCAGGAAATGGTCGAATTCAGAAAGGGAGGAAGGGTGGGGAAGCTATTACAGTCATGCACCACTTAAGGACAAGTTACGTTCTGAGAAATGCATCATTAAGCAACTTCATCAGGGCGCACTTACACAACCCTAGATGGTATAGCCTACCACACGCCTAGGCTAGATGGCATACTATTGTCGTATATGCAGCCTGGTGTTGACCGAAACATCGGTATGTGGCACATGACTGTACAGAGTAAAAAACTTTTTAGAGGCCATCAATTAAATGTAATCTGTTGACCTTGTTTGGGTTCAGATTCAAGCAAACCAACTGAGACAATTCAGGGTATCTGAATGTGGATTAGATGTTAACTGTATAAAGGCACTGTGGTTATCTTTTTAAAAGCCCTTATCTTAGGTGAAATTTTACATCTGCATTTGCTTTAAAGTAATCCAGCAATAACTGATTCAGAATCATCGCCAGATGCTAAAACCAGTGGAAGACTGTAAGAGAAAAGAATATCCAGTCTCGAGTTTGTCACTCCACAAATATTTTATTAATTATAAAAAGGAAAAAGGGTACATTTACAATGGAGCAATCTAGTGGGTATCACCTAAATTAAATGATTACCTAAAGTCAACAGTGGGACAAACTGACATGCCTCCTCATATAATATACTGACATCCCTAAGTAATGTTCTTGCCAACAATGTTTAACCTATAAGAAAGCAGCTAGACAAATCCAAATTGAGAGATTCTGCAGCCCAGCAGGCATGGACTCCGCAAACTGCCACTGTCATTAGTGACAAAGGCTTGAGAACTGTTCTAGATCAAAGAGGCTGTTCTAGATCAAACAACTTGATACAACAGTTAATAAATACATAGAGAGATAATTCCAACAATTGGTGACCCAAGCAAACAGCTTACAGATATTAACTGAATTATTCTTGTAACTCTTCTAAAGATTTAAAATTTTAAGGTAAAGAAAATATAAAATACTCCAGAGAAATGGGGAGAAGTGGTGGAGATGAAGAGACATTGGTTAAGTGTTGATTAACTGTTGAAGCTGGCTGATGGTTACAATCAGAGTCATTAAATTATACACTTTTATTTATGCCCAGGTCTGTGTCTTAATTCTCATTTGTATAA
>NW_011898881.1:0-1853 GCF_000151845.1 Pteropus vampyrus | reverse complement strand
TTTTTTTTTATTTGAGATTTGCTGTTAAATATTTGGAATGAGAGTAGGAAAGTGGGAAAGACAAAAAAAGAAAGTCAGTCAAGGTAATGACTTGATTTCCACTCTATGGAAACACGAAGCCTGGTCAACAAAACATTTTGTCCCCTTATTCTACACTCGGACTAGAAAAGCGCCAAACTTTTTTTGTCCCATGGTAACATGATATTCCAAGGACTGTGGGTCATACGTGAACTTCACAGATATGCCGTAAGCAAAAAAAATGTCATTTTCTAGCCAAGCAGCCTTTGCCCAGAAGCAGTATTTCAAACCCCTAGATTAGGTTAGTACAATCGCCCAGACATCCAAGAAAAAAATGGACAATGAATACCAATTTCTGACAGTTTACACTAAGTCATACTTCAGTCCTTGTACAACTCTCTGCAGTCTATATGTACACATTACCAAAGTGGGCATACATAATCCAGTAGAAATTGATACGACTTTTAAAACTAGAAATTGATACGACTTTTAAAAACTGAACATGTTTGCCATTTACTGAGCATCTTTTAAGTCCTACTATAAACCAATGACCAATTACTAAGGTGGGTTTTTTCAACATATAAGCAGCAGTTTCTGAAACCTAAATGCTGAAAAAGAAGTCTACAGACAATTAAGGACATGTTTAAAAAATGCCTAAAGCAAATTATCTAAATCAGAAATTATAAGATGGTGGCCATATTTAACCAACAGATACATTTGGTCCATGGTGCTGAAATATTTTTGAGTTAGTTGCCAACATCCAAAATATCAGATCTCCTGTAAAATCTGGATTTCTGGTTAGGAACAGGATAGAAAAGGAGCTGGCCCACATCCCCCATACCAATGACAGACTGGAATATAAGCACCAGCAGGAGTGTGCATGCTGGTGGATTCATGCGCACACGCACGCGTGCACACACACACACACACCGTCTCCCCACAGCAGCTCTTCCATTTTGCCGCAGGCCCACCCAATCCTTTCCATCCTGAATTAAAACACTCCAAACTATGACAAAATAATGTAAAGTTAATAACAATCATTCATACTTACCCAGTTTTAAAACACAATAATTAGAATTTAACACACAACCTGTCTACTCTTTGGCAACTTTGTTAAACGGCTTTTATTAATCAGTGAACACATTTACACTTCACATTGCCATCTCCCAAAAAGAATGAAAATGATTTGTTACCAGCATTACTATTATTCGTCACATTCCTGTTTCTTCATCCATTATACACTCAATTTCCCAAGTCTGCTTCATACAGTGCCCAATACCCTATACCATCCAATATCCCATTATGCAGCTTAAGAGTAAAATAAAATAGCTACCAAAAAAAGTCAAATTCAGTCTGAACTAAAGTTGGATTTAAAATATTGACGGTTAAGCACATCATCAAAAAACGATGCATAGTCTCTTGTAAAAGGTCTTATTTTGGACTTGGATCACAGGTACTCCTGGCTTATAAGACAATTACAAAAAAAAAAGCAATTAAGCGTGTTAATAAAATACATACATTCCAGCAACATGCGCTATAATGTAAACTAATACTGTTAATTCCGTTACAAAGATAAAATCTCTATCAATAGGAATGAAACCAACCTTCTAAAATCACCAATTAAAAGGGAAATTGTAGTTTTATAATACCTTGCTGCATCAAAAATGAAAAGTAAAATCCTAACTGAAAATACCACTTCGCAGCAGAATTAATCGGGCTAGATATCATCTGCTCCCGCTGCTGATTCTACTGAAAAGTGGTCATTCCTACAGCGTTAGCAGTTGGACAATTAGCAATCAAACATCTACTGAATAAGTTAAAATACTGTTTTCCCC
>NW_011898880.1:1357-2614 GCF_000151845.1 Pteropus vampyrus | reverse complement strand
ACCTATAGGAGGTTAAGAGCATCTCCGAACCCCTCACATCCTCCCCAGGGCCCCTCCGGGCCTGGAGCCTGGATATTGGGTCTGCTGCAGCTGAACTTAGCCAGGCAGAGAGAAAGACATTTATCCCCCCTTGTCCCGATGAAGAAACTGAGGTCCCAAGGTTACAGTGACTCACTCAGGGTTATTGAATGGGTCAGTGCTGGGCTGAGCCTGGCTGCCTGGCCTTTAGCTTGTCTACACTTCCCCCACCTCGCAGCTGTCCCCTTGCCTCTCTTCCATCCCACTGGGCTTGCTAGCTTTGATGGATGGCCCCACAGTTTAGCCTTCCTCCCATTCCTTTTCAGATGCTGGGCTATTAGCCTCCTAATCACCAGTACTGCCTGGTGGCCACGAAGCTATCCATCTCCCTCATACAGCCTCACCCAGCACAGGGTTTTGTGTGGGGTGGGGGGAGGGGAGGATGCAGTATGTCCTCCTTCTCTGAGGCTGAGCTGAGAGTATGTCTGCAGCCTCTACTCTAGGGGGGGGTCGAGGGTTAGAGAGCAGCCTCTAACCCTTGCTGGAGGGCCAGAAATCCCTCCTGGACTTTCCAAGGGTACTTACACATGCATACATGCGCATGCACGTGCACACACACATGCACAAATGCTCACAGTAACAGTAATAAAAATGTTTATATATCAGAAAGTATTGTATGACAAGTATTGTGCCAGAGCTTTGTGTGTATAATCTCATTCATTCTATTAGTTGGGTACTATTGGTAACCCCACTGTACAGATAAGAAAACTGAGGCTCAGAGAGGTTCAGTGATTTGTACAAGGTCCTATATCCAGGAAATGGAGGAGCTAGGATTTGAACCCAGGTTGTATGGCTCACATCTTGTATTTACAATTCCCCTGCCCTACTGACTTATTTAAGCATGTATACATGCACACACACACACACGTGCATGCACAAACATGAGCCTCCATGTCAGCCTTTGCACTCACCGTCCATTTACCTGATCCAGGATTCTGAGGAGTAAGGAAAGTGCTAGACTGAGGAAGAGATGAGGGGTCACTGCTCATTGTCCCCAGGCTGCCCCCATACTCTCATCCTGGCAGTGACACTGATCAGCTGGGGAGCTGTGCGGAGGAGGCAGCCTTCCAAGCAGCAGGAAGAGGCAGCTGGGAGGCAGTCAATCAATCGATATTCCCTGTAGCACTGCCCTCCAGGAACTGGGGCCCAGGGGAGTATGGCGCTGTGGGTCAATCTTCC
>NW_011898880.1:0-370 GCF_000151845.1 Pteropus vampyrus | reverse complement strand
TGTATGGCTCACATCTTGTATTTACAATTCCCCTGCCCTACTGACTTATTTAAGCATGTATACATGCACACACACACACACGTGCATGCACAAACGTGAGCCTCCATGTCAGCCTTTGCACTCACCGTCCATTTACCTGAACCAGGATTCTGAGGAGTAGGGAAAGTGCTAGACTGAGGAAGAGATGAGGGGTCACTGCTCATAGTCCCCAGGCTGCCCCCATACTCTCATCCTGGCAGTGACACTGATCAGCTGGGGAGCTGTGCGGAGGAGGGAGCCTTCCAAGCAGCAGGAAGAGGCAGCTGGGAGGCAGTCAATCAATCGATATTCCCTGTAGCACTGCCCTCCAGGAACTGGGGCCCAGGGGAGT
>NW_011898879.1:6035-8059 GCF_000151845.1 Pteropus vampyrus | reverse complement strand
GGAGTGCTTTTATTTTCTGCCGTCACTGCCTTGACCGTGTTCTGCTGACTCTTCTAGTTCCTTAATGACCTTCTGAGTGAATTTCATAACTTCGTAAACATGGTCCGTCACGAAAGTCCAGACCGCTTTGAAGCTTCAATCTCAAACTCAAGTTTAACTCTACCCTATTTCTCGCTCCGAGGGAAGGCAGGACCACAGTGTGTGAGGTGCGGGGCTGGTCTGCCTTGTGGATAGCTCCTCTTTTTGGTCTTCAGCCTCTGGGTCTGGGGGATGGAAGCGGGTGGGGAGGCAGAAGTCATAATAGCTAAGCACTTTTTCTCAAGACCAGTGGCCTTAATGGCTCCTCTCCCAGTTCCCTGCAGGTTTTCTGGTTTCGGAAGGGACCTGATGGGATGGTGGCTGGGGCAGGCAGCTGGGCCGGTTTTGCCTCTTAGAAAGCCCTGGCAGAGGAGAGTGCCTCCTACAACTGGCGATTCTCTAGAGAAGGTGGGGGTTAGAATGCGAGGGAGGACTCTGTCTTCAGTCGTGTGTGCTGATGGCCAGTTCCAGGAAAGGGGAAAAGCCCCACGCGGGCCGCTGCTTACAGCATGTCGGATGACTCACCGATTGACAGTAGCCCCTCATACTTGTCTCCTCCACCCTTGCGTGATCTGTAAATAAACTTAGATGTCACATTAGTTTAGCCCCTTTCAGGACACCTTCAAAACAGAGCTGTTTTAAAGCAATGCTTGAGGTCTTAAAAGGCTAAGGAACTAAGTGAAGCTATTGCTTTGGCCATAAAGATGCTGAATGGAAAATAACTCGGAGTTCCCTGAAACTTTTCATGTACATATTTAGTGCTTTCTTTTGAGTGACTGATGGCTCTTTCTTTTCTTTCGGTGACAGGAACCACTTCCCCAAGGGCAGAACGAAATGAGAATCTTCATCACATCACCCGCAGTTGGCAAACGTGTGGCAGCCTTGTATTTGGTCTTGATTCCTCATTCTTATTTTTATTTCATTGCATCCATCTTTTATGTAACCCGTGTCAAATTATTTTTGAGGGAAAAGTGTTAAAGCAACCCCTTTCCTTTGGGGGATGAGGAAAATGTTCTAAAATTAGATTATGGTGATGTTTGTACAACTCTGTGAACACTAAAGACCATTGAGCTCTGGTATGTAATGGTGTGTAAATCATTTCTCAATAAAGCTTTTCAAAAAATCTTGAGGCTATTGGAGATGGTGAGAATGGGGGTACACTGTTGTTACCCCCATTGACTCAATGACTCCCTAATTAGTGACTCAAGACATTCTAGGAGGATCTTTGGTAGAGGCACTGCAGGGCAGTGGAGGAAAATGATGACCACCACTTGGTGGACCCGTATCCCAGGTCCCTTTTCTACTGTGGGGTAGGCTTTGCACCCGGGGTTGGGTCTCCCTGGCCATCGCTGATTGGCTGACCCGGAGGTAGACCCGTGACTTCAGTTGACCAATCAGCAGCAGTCTTCCCTGAGGCTCGGGGGTGTGCTGAGTCCCAGCCCCGTCTGCAGCCTGTCTTTGCTTAGGCACCTCTGGGTTTCTGCTGTTAACACTGGAAACGTTTTTATGCTTGGTGGGCACCAGGCGCGTTCCTGCATCATCTCGTGCTGCCTGGGCAGGCAGGCGGGGCAGGTGGGCGGAGCAGTCCCAGAGGCCCGCGCAAGCTGGGCCTTGTGGGAGGTATTGGGACTGGCGTGGATGGAAGGCCAGAGGCCAGGACTCACAGCCCGCCCGTAGCCCAGCCTGGACCAACCCAGCCTGGTGCGGCTCCTCATCCGTGGAACAGAATGACACTCTACTCAGCTACTTCATTGGGAGAAGTAAAAGATATCACCTGGGCCACCACACTTAGTTGGTGATACGGTTGCTTCAGATTTTTCATTATCCAGAGTTTAACAGCTGTTTAATACAAGGAGAACCCTGAGGGCCGGTGTAAAGAATCCTATTACGTGATTAGTCTCCCTTAACTTTTGTCAATTTAGAAAATATTTTGGAGAAAAAAAAAA
>NW_011898879.1:0-2045 GCF_000151845.1 Pteropus vampyrus | reverse complement strand
TTTTTTTACAAGTACATTAAATCTGGAGTGACAGTTTCTAGCATTTTCTCCCAAATATCACGTAAGCTAGGAAAGCCTCTGGACAGGGCCGGGGGTGGGGTGGGGGGGCAGTGTGCAGGCCTGTCCTTGCCTTCCAAGGTGACTCTGAGTAAGTCCCAGTTTCTCAGGGGACCCTAGTTCTCCCTCTGTTGAATGTTTCCCTTGCTCCTACCCCGCTTCCTTCCAACTCAGCAGAAATGCACTCCAAGACACCAGTACTTGACAAATGTTTGCTCATAGCCCAGCAGTTTTCAGGAGGGAGAAACTCAGATTCACTCGGGCCCAGCAGCATTGGGAGGGGAATGACAGGCGGAGAAACCTACGCTCTCCAGCTCTTTCAGCCAGAGTCCAGTCCGTAAGCCGGACCTCCCGCTCTGTACACCTTCCTCGTCCGTGCTGTCTCCACCATCTTAAGTGGATCTCCACCAAGAGCTGCCAATCTGGAACAAACAGCAGAGGCCAGGTGGGAGTGCGTGACAGGTGCCTTTGACACTGGCATCTGAGCATCAGCTGTGCTGAGGCCACAGCCTGGCTGGAGCTGATGACCTGGGTGGCCCACAGCCCATTGAGATGGAGGTGAGGAGAAATGGGGGCTCTTCTCCCTCACCCGCTGTAGCCTTTGCTCCAAATAGCAAGTTTCGGTATCCTTCCTGATGGGTTTTGGTGCTGACACCAAAGGGACCCACCATGGGCCTGGTACACCTCTGCCAGTCTTCAGGAGCATCACTGAGGAGGGCAGGGGAATGGCTGCGGATAGGGAGGGAGATGCAGGAGGAACCTCTTCCAGGTGAGAAACAGTGGGAAGTCAGCCTCGCTTGGGTCTGAGGCCCAGGGTGCACTGGCAGCCTGAGCTCTTCTTACAGGGCAAGCAGTCCCTCCTCTCCCCTGCCCTGCTGCTTCTTCTCGGCTCACTTACTGAGTTTGGAAACTTCCAGTAGTCACCAACATCGCCAACAGATAGATCTTCTCAGATGCAGGACTTAAACTCGAGCATTCCTAGCCCAGTCTCTTGGTTTCTGTGGACACCAGATCCTTGTCCGCAGCCTGGTTGATAAACTGCCTAACACAGAGGACCCTTAAGGAGATGAAATGAGATGATATAACTCGTTTTGCTACATCACTTGGTCCAGATGGCACCTCAACACCCTGGGCTGTAGCGATCTGTTCATATGAATCTCTCCTCTCGTTTCTCATGGGCAACCGCTATGCTTTATTTACCTGGCACGTGGCAGGCAACAAAACTGACCCACGGGCCACATCAACAGGTGGGTTTTATTTTGCCTGCAAAATATGTCAATTTTTATTTATTTTTGGAATCAAGAGATTCATACACAAATCTGGACTCCTTGGCTTCTCTGGAAAATATTGAAGATGGGGCTCCAGGGCCCACATTCCTTATGCCTGGGTGACAGTCTGCTAGCACTCAAGAGAGGCTGTTCTCTTTAGACAGATGCTCTCTACTCTGCTCATCTCCTTCATCCCCTTTTCTCTCATGCCTCAATTACTTCCACTTCACTCACTGATTTTACCTATCCGGTCAATGTAGGCGGCTGGAGTTAGAAGCTCCTGTTGGTGACTTGAGCAGTAATGGAAGCAAAGGTCTCCATCAGCCCCCATCAAAGAAAGTTTTCAATACATGCTTGTTGAAAAGGCATCTGTGTCTTGCCAGGCCAACAGAATGTACTGTGTATAAGGCACCTCTGGAGAAATACCGTCCCCATGAGGAGGTACCCTAGATAACCCAGCTGTTTCACGGGTGGCCAGTGGCAGTGGTGTTTGGTTGATTTGGCTGTAATCAATCCTCTTTCTCTGGTCCATCCTCCTGGTGAAAACAGGCGATGGTGTGCCATCTGTGCAAGAAGGGAGAGAGGTGGCACTGGCTTTACTGAGCCACTGTCATCAAGGAAAACGACTCTGGCTTTCACTATTCAACTCTTCTAATCACCACCACCTAGAAACCGACCCAAACATCCAACAACGAAAAGAAAGAGAGGGGTGGTGGAGGT
>NW_011898878.1:2034-3125 GCF_000151845.1 Pteropus vampyrus | reverse complement strand
GTGGGGTGGGCGCACGCTAGGAAAGGGGCAGGTGAAACTGGGGGCAGGGATGCCTCCTGCCTGCACGCTGGCTGGCACCTAGCCCTGGAATGGCTCCGGCCCTCAGCGCTCTGCTGGCAGGCAGCAGGCGGGAGGCCCTGGAGAGGGAGCGGGCTGCCCGCCCACCCGCTTGCACGGGGTGTGTGTAAGGGGGCTGGGCACGCACGTCCCGCCAACGACTGCAGCCTGGACCGCCTGCCGGGCCAGGCTCCTGGACACTCCCTTCCCGCCTTCTCGTCCCACCCCTTCTTGCTTCCAGTCCTCCAGCTTCGGATCCACAGACAGTATCAGGACCCGAGTAAGTGTGGGCCCCGAAAGGGAGGGGATGGTGGCCTCCCCCCAGGCCACCAAGGGTCCAGGGCTGACCCCCGGGCCAAAGGGTTGGCCCCGGGTCCCCCTGGGCCACTTCTGTGGGAAGAAACAAATTCCCTTGGGGCACCCTGGAGTGCAGCTGCAGATACCCTCGCTGGTTCCCGAGCCTCAGTCCCCATGCCCCAGGATACACTGAAATCCCATCCTGTCCCCTCCAGAGGTCCCAGGAATACAGGTCCCCCGCCACCCCGCCCCTAGGAGCTCTGGGTCCTGCTCTTCGGGGTCTCCCACTCCAGCGAAATGCATGAACCAGAAGAAAACGTCCCCGACTCCACCTTTGGCACACATACGAATCTCAGGATGTGGCTTTCGGCTTCTCTCTCTCCCCCAAGAACCAGGAGTGCTGGCCCCACCCCTGTCCCAGCAAAACCCCAGAAATCCGTGATCCTCAGCTGCCACACCCCTTGGAGACCGAGCACAGGATTCCTGCCTTTCTGGAGAACGTAAGAGTCTAGGCTTCCAGCACTGCCACCTATAGGTCCAAAAGTCCTGGCCCCAGAGTCCTGTTGCTCGGGGTTCACTCCCTCATCCTATCCTCCGGCTCCAGGGACTAGGGTCTCTGGGGCCCTCCTTCCCACACAGGCTCGTTCCTCCCTGCCTGGCTTGCTGCCTGCAGGCCACTTGGGGTTCCTCACTACCCCTCCAGTCTCGGGTCTAGATCCGTGGATCTCAGCTGCAGG
>NW_011898878.1:0-319 GCF_000151845.1 Pteropus vampyrus | reverse complement strand
GTGGTGTCGCGTCCGGGCCCGGGGCCGAGTCCCAGATTCACTCCGCTTCTGCCCTCACGCAGCTGCTTCCGAACCGGAGCATCGATGACATCCTGACGGGACAGGTGGAGCCCGATGGTAAGAGCTGAACTCCTCGAGTGGCGTGGGGCTACAGGAGGCTGAGGTTCAGGACTCCTGGAAAGGGGGAACACTTAGGGAGCCGGGGTCGGGTCCCCGCCTTCCTAAGCTCACACTCCATTTCTTCCCCCGCAGACACAATGCCTCCCATGCCCCTGGACTTCCCCGGCTCCTTCGACGTGCTGTCCCTCTCCCCCGACTC
>NW_011898877.1:2764-3091 GCF_000151845.1 Pteropus vampyrus | reverse complement strand
TGTCAGGATGTGATACGTGATGTGACACCACCAAGACCAGCTCACTGAGCCCCAGTCCTGGTGCTTGGTGGCAGAGTTATTCAGGGAGCAGAAATGAGTGAACTTGAAGTTTGCTTATTACTCTGCCCATCACTTACTCTTTATTTTGTCACGTTTCTCCTAAGAGAAGTCATGCATTTATGCTAATCTTCTTGATTTCAGGATATACAGGCCTATAAAAAGTTTGACCATTATCTATCTATCTATCTATCTATCTATCTATCTATCTATCTATCTATCATCTATTTATTTTTTAGGCAAGGCAACCCTTGATTGACCTCACAGATT
>NW_011898877.1:0-2139 GCF_000151845.1 Pteropus vampyrus | reverse complement strand
TGTCAGGATGTGATACGTGATGTGACACCACCAAGACCAGCTCACTGAGCCCCAGTCCTGGTGCTTGGTGGCAGAGTTATTCAGGGAGCAGAAATAAGTGAACTTGAAGTTTGCTTATTACTCTGCCCATCACTTACTCTTTATTTTGTCACGTTTCTCCTAAGAGAAGTCATGCATTTGTGCCAATCTTCTTGATTTCAGGATATACAGGCCTATAAAAAGTTTGACCATTATCTATCTATCTATCTATCTATCTATCTATCTATCTATCTATCATCTATTTATTTTTTAGGCAAGGCAACCCTTGATTGACCTCACAGATTGCAAGGACCTTGTCAGCTTATAATCCCTTATTTTTTTATTTTTTAAAATTTTTTATGCCTACAGCACCTGGTCTTCTTAGGTGGTCTCTCATCCAAGTACTAACCAGGCCCGACCCAGCTTAGCTTCCGAGATCAGATGGGATCGGGCTTGTTTAGGGTAGCATGGCCGTAGACTTGACCATTATCTAATATTTAGGAAAAAACATTTTTTTTTTTTTTTGTTTATTATTGGCCTTAGTTTCCTTTTTATAAGATTATTTTTTTTTTTTTAAAGAAAGAGCAAGAAGAATACTTTTTCTGAGTGGTTTGGTTTTCCCTTGCCTTTGTTTTTCTCTGAAAGTAAAGAGAGAGGCGGTAATAGGGAGACTTCTCCAGTCCATTCAGCACTCACCTCTGAATCAACCTGAAGAAGACACTATTTTCATCATGTAATTTCCCATCTCAGAAACCTTGTGATTTTTGAATGAAGTTCATACTCCTCAGTTAGGACCTAACGGTATCTGTCCTGAATTCCCTGCTCACAACAAGCTCTAATCTGCTTGTGGCACTTCTTAATTTTTCCAGTGTGACATGTTCATTTTTCCCTTCATCATTTTGGTTGGTCTCCTGTCTGTCTGTCTGTCCTCCCCTCTCCTCTACCCCCTCCACTTAAGTTTTTACCTCTGCAGCCTTCCTTATTATCACCAATCCCATTTTCATCCCTTTGATGACTTATAGTTCTTGTCTGTATCATTATTTTGACTTTGAATTATATAATGCACAATAAGATTAAAAGTCCTTGAGAGCAGAGATTCTACCTGATATTTCTTTCATTCCTCAATAAATACAGCTCTGGATTCTTAATAGATATTTGTAAGATTGAAATGAAAATTATGCAATCTGATTATGAAAAAATTGAATAATATTCTGTGTTGATTTTACTTGATTAAGCTACTTGACATTTGCCAAATGAATTCTTGATTTGCAGTTGATTATTGAATAATCCATTCACTGTGAAGTTTTATAAATTAAGATTACTGTAATTGGAAAAATATGAATTTTTGAAGATCAAAGAGAAATGCTCTTATTAGTCTTAACTATATGTGATAATTGGACTGGTAATAGCGTTTCTAAAGTAGAAGTCTATTTTCATGCAAAAAGTATTGATTTATGGTTAGCAGCATCCACACTTGTTCGCTAAAGATGTAAAACAGCTTGCTTTCTTACGTAAAAAATGCTCCCTGTAGTCTTGTTTTCAAAAGTATTAATTTGAATAGCAGGCTCTGATTAGATAGTGCAAAGCTATAAACATCATTCAGATTAGGTGAGTTTAAATATCAAAATGTAGGCAGAGTTTGAGACTTTACCTAACTGAAATGAGCAGTTCCCATCCAGAGGTCACAGGTGAGCATTTCAGTCTTCTCAAGGTACCTGCGTGTTCAAACATATGTTTATTCAGGGTGACTCACTGTCTGCGTAGCTTGGCCTAGAGCTAATCATGGTATTTCCTCAGTGTTGGATAATAAGAACTCTTTTTGGAAGTCATGTGCACAGTTTATTGTCAGACTGTAAAATGATACGCTATGGAAGTGAATTATAGATTCGAGAAAGAATCATCATGCTCCTCACTGAGGGAGGATGCTCCTCAGAGAGATTCTGCTTGGGTGGGGTTAAAATAACAGGTTTCCTCTCTCATGTCACCCTCACAAATCTTACCTGTTTCTCCTTTCATTTTAGTATCTTTATGTGGGAGGTTTATCTTCACTGTTCATTGTGTCACTTCTTAAATGTTGACCTACTAGTCAACCCTGCAGCTGTCACAGGCCAGATTTTAAGT
>NW_011898876.1:3259-5251 GCF_000151845.1 Pteropus vampyrus | reverse complement strand
CTCACCAGCTTGTTTCCAACTTCTCTTTACAGAAATCGCTTGTAATTAATTAACATGAAAGTATGATCCAAGAATCCATATTAATGAACAGCAAATGTGGGTGAGGTGCTGTACTGAGATTTTTAAATGTTAATTTGGATTTAGTAATGTTTACTTTGACATTTTGCTGGACAAAAAATAATGGAGATCGGTCCATGGGCAGACACGGCCATTTTATCTCTGTGTTGGCGTAGACTTGGCCATTTTCTGAAGAAAACGCCAGTGATGCCTGAGGCTTCGTGCAGAGATGGTGTGGACTGTTTCATCAGACAGCAAGTCACATTATGTGTATGCAAGGATGTCACTGGTGTCTTCACTCACAGTGTGGGTTTGCCACTAGTTGGCAGCAGAGTTTAGCTCCACTTCCGGAGTTAGCTCAAAATGGAAACTCTGACTCAGTGTTTGAAGTGACTTTCACTGACGACGTCCACTCGTTTCCCTAGATCACCTTATATTTGTTTGGTTACTTAGTTCATTGTTTTTGTTTTCTCAAACCATCAGGGAGGCTCGTGGAAAATTTCTACGGCTGAAATGTTATCATATTTTGTTGAAGAGAATGTTCTCTGACGCACAGGAGTGTCCTTTTTTCTGACACGTGGATGATATTTTAGGTCTCAGTACTAGGAAAAATATTACTTTATTGGAACAATTGTAAAAATATGGTAAAGAGAGTAAAAGCTCATAACTGAACTTGTTCACCTTTTTACTTTGGCTTCTAGGAAATGAAGAGAAAGTGACTTAGCTATTTCTAGCAACTCGTGGGGTGGACTACTTACTATACATCCTCTAAATGGTCCCCGATTTAATTTGGTTTCCACTCCCTCAGGCTCACTTCGACCCAAGTTCCACATCTATTTGCTTTCTCCAGATTGCTTAGGCATTAGGCTTCGTCCAATAGCAGAATTATTTAAAATACTTCAGAAACTCCAAAGCGGATCAAAACTCATCTCTTAGAAAAAAAGGAAAGAATCAATGTCAATTAACAGGAAGAAAGAAGTCACAAAGACATCTTTGGAGTTCAGCCCACATCAGGCATTCTTCTAAACATTTCATAAATGTCTCCCTTGATCATCATAACAACCGTGGAAACTATTATAATACTACCTATTATTACTGAAAACTTCATTTTTCCAAGTCTTTGTTGAAGTCTTTTGCATGTTTAAAATTTTAACCCCATAGTCTTCGAAGGTAGATACTAAGATTATCCACGAGGCTCAAATAGGGTAAATGTCTTGGCTGAGCTCATACAGTTAGGGTTTGAAGGAGAATCCAAACCCAGATATTCTAGCTCCACAGCCAGTCATGTAAACATGCCATGCTTTTTTTATTATCCTCATTTAACCAGTAAAGAAACTGTGGGCTTCTAACCATGTAAATAAAATGATAAAGGCGGGTTGTGGTGAAGCCTAGATTTAGAGACAGTCGACTGGCAATAGGACCTGTGCTTTTGTCCTCCTGATCACTCTGTCTTCCAAGCGAATTTTATGTTCCAGGAATTACTCTGTGACGGTGCTTCAAAAATACCTTTCCATGAAACCTTAGTTAATGCAGTTTTTTGGGTAAAAGCTTCTCAAGGTAAAAGAAGTTTGAGAAATACTGAATTAAAGTTAAATGGTTACCAATTCTTAGGACTCTATAAGAACCTTTAATGCGTGTTAATGCGTTTTCTAAATTTACTTGACAATGAGCCATTTTCATTTCTTTAAAAACTAAGTATTTCCCAAGACGAGTAACCTATGAACTATAATTTTGAAAACACTAGGCTCTGCTGTATTTCAGATTATTTTATGTTTCTGTTTCTCAGTGGCTTCATGTTCATCATACAATGGAGAATGAGGTAATCAAAACTATCACAAAACACAGATTTAGAATGTGTGAAGATTAATTAGCTGTCACGATTAAGCCAATTTAATTATTTTCTCTGTTGATTTATGATCATTTTCTGGTATTTAT
>NW_011898876.1:0-3051 GCF_000151845.1 Pteropus vampyrus | reverse complement strand
CTCTTAAATGCAATAATTCATCAGAGGAGTAATGACCCAGAAAGTCCCAGGGCGGGCGTCAGCTTCAGCAGCCAGGGCTTTGCTTCCACTCCCCACAGTTTTTGCTTTTCCCAGTGTTCTGAGAGACCATACCAATAGTTTCTGATATATTTTTTATTTTAACATTTACAATATTTATTACCGTCTCTATGTGGATCTATACTCCTCTGTTTACAGTAATTTCCTACCTTTTCTCTTAGAGCTTTTAATAGTTCAGTCACAGTTATTATAAATGCCCTGCTTAATCATTTTAACTTCTGGATCATATTTGTATTTTATCTCTTGACTGATGCTTATGTTTTCCTGCATTCTTAGACATGCTGTAATTTTTGGCTGCGCGTCAGGTGTGGTCTTCAGAAGAATAATAGAGAGAAAATACGATAACATTTACCACTAAATATTTATGCATTCTTCTGTTAAACGGTTAGTGTATGAAATTGAGTAAATCTAACCTGAGGCTGATTTGGGTCTCGGTTTCATTGCAGCTTGACTTGCGTTCACTTTACCACCATCTTCAAAATTGTATGAGTGCGATTATACTTTCTCTGCAGTAGGGCTTGATGTTTGAATGTCAGCCAGAATCTGTGTTTCTCCGTATAGCTGAGCTGTCACATTTCCAAGCTAGGGAAGAGTTCTACCTGCTTTACAGGTTGATTGCCAACTCGGGAGGCAGTCTCTTTGCTCTCCAGTTCTACTCTCTAGTTTTCTGCCCTTCGAGTGATTTCTGTTCTCCTGCTACTCAGATATCAGCCTTTGGAAATCATCGGTTGTGACTACAATCATCGGAGGTAGCCCAGAGACTCTTGGAGGCTTTGTACCAGTTGTCCTCAGTCTTGCCTCCGCCTTTGGAAGGCCCCTAGCGCAGAGATGCTGAATGCCAGACCATCGTGAGTGGAGGAGTCAGCTCTCCTGACCTGCCCCCAGCACTGGCAGCTAGTGCCTTGCCCTTGGTGATAAGGCAGAGCTCGCTGGAGTGATTCTTCTCTGTTCTCCTGTTTTGACCACAGCCTTTAGCCGATTGATGCCTTGTCCTGCGGGGAGGCCCCAGGTACCTTAGGAAGCTCTCAGCTCTTCTCATCTAGTCTTAGTCTTCAAGGTACTACCCTCATGCAAACCTTGAAGTTCCACGGGAAAGAGCTGATGGGTGGGCAAGGATGCATTTTGAGTTTGAGGTTCCCTGGGGATCAAACCCGTTATGATGACCATGCCACATGTTCTCCAAAATTATGTCCCCATCATGTGTAGCTACTTGACTGAGAAAGTTTACGTATCAGTAGGGACTCACAACAAGGAAAAAGTCTAGAACTCTGTGGAGAACCAACTCCAACAAAAGAGTGAGAGTTACAACAGCAGCTTGAACTAGTCAACGTAAGAGCATTTTGTTTGATTCCCGTATGTCTGTAATTGCATGATCTCCGAAGGATGTTCATTCAGAGCCGGTCCACAGTGACCAGGTTTTGCTTCTTCATTTTTACCTACTATCCAATACAACCCATGTGCTTGTCTACATTAAGAAACATATCTTCAAGTTAAAAAATTCCCCTCTTTAAAAATTAGCTCAAAAATTAGTCATTCTTTAACACCAATATGTTTTCTTATTATTCTCACAAGGCTGCGGTGAAGTTTGGCAGAGCTGAGGAGTCGGGCGGGTCACATTTCACCGTGGTCACCACACTCGGTTGCTTATTGGAATGAATTGGCGAGGTTTTCAAACAGCACAAATTTCCTGTTCACACTACTCCACCCCATCCCTGCCAAGTCCAATCTTCCAAACCATGCCATGAGGTAGAGCACAGGATCATCATTTGTAAAAAAATCTCAATTCATTCTGACTGAGCAGGTGTTTGAGAACCACTATGCTAAGGTTATTATTATTATTTTATTATTTTATTATCATTATTAAATGTCAACAGGAAGGATTCAGGAAAAGCAATTAGTTACACAAAATATAACTTTATTATTCCTTAGCTGTTTGGCCTAAAGAATTGCTCACGTCTAATTTGACCCCAGTGGTGTTGAAATCATAGAATTTTATTTTAAATGCTTTGAATTACATGTTTTTTATTTCTCATATTAATACTTTATTATTTAATACTCAAGAAACCATGTGAAATATTTAAAGGCATTATCTCCTTTGCTGCACAGTATTCCTATGAAAAGGGTGGCCAGATATTTTCCCATTTGTTTTAACAGGGCTGCACTGCTAATGATTGTAACATCTCAGCACTGAGAAATCTCCTCTCCCTTTAAATGGGAAAAAAAGTTCAGGGACTAAACATCCATTCCCAAATATGAAAAATAAATGTCAAGTTCTAAAAACCTTGGGGAAAGTAGCACTTAGGAATGCATTGAAAGCATCATGTTTTTTCCTGGTAATAGAAGCCTGACCTGAGAACCAATTTAAGTGCAAGGTGAACTTTAAAATGATCTGTCATATCGTCCTCACTTTAATAGGAACTAGAGACCGAGATAACTAGGCCCAGGACAAAACACTGGAAACCTAATTTAATCCAAGTCACACTCAATATCGGATATATTTGAGGACTTTGTTTAGACTGAATTATAATGGTTAGTAACCTAGTACATGGAGAGTGGTAGTATGAGGGCGGCATGCTGAGTTCGATCAATTTTATCTTCCAAATATCTATGAGTTCCAAATTCCAGACACATAGATTCTCGTTCCCTAACCAGTGTGTGTCTCATTGGACAAAATGTTCTAATTGCGAGATGGTGGATACGCACTGACATCATGATTGCAATGTATTACAGATGTATAACTTACTAGTTTATCACGGACTTCGTCTGTGAAAAATAATATAAAATAAAGAACGAATTAGCCATGAAAAGAGTGGATGTTAGGAATTGATAGGCAATTTGAATTGTACGTTATAGTCCCAGAATATTTAAGAGTTGGCTGTTTCACCTATGTCATCAGAGTTGATCTTTAAGTTAAATCACAAGACACCGTGTAGAAGGTTAATGAAGGTCATGGACAATAACAAGTACTAACCC
>NW_011898875.1:4564-4932 GCF_000151845.1 Pteropus vampyrus | reverse complement strand
GAGGTAGAGGCCATTCATCTCTTTCTGCTGGCTTTTGTCAACAGCCTGCTTTTGCTGGTGACTTGCGAAATATTTTTTTTTTCTCACTTTCTATCCAAAGTAATACGTGTTCGGTTCATGCTGGAATTTATCTTCACAGTGGACTTGCTACAATCTTCGCCCGCCGACTCATGGTGTCTGGCTAAAAGATGCTAACGCGTTGTTGCCCCGAATCCTGTCATCTCTTCCCAATTGTCCAGATTCAGAGCAACACGGCATGTTCCGCATATGCGTTTGCCGTCCGATTAACACCCGTTTCATGCAAATCCGAGGGGAGGTCAGCTCTTCCTTCGGCCTAAACAAACCAAACCGAAACAGTGGCCAATGGC
>NW_011898875.1:0-2269 GCF_000151845.1 Pteropus vampyrus | reverse complement strand
GGCGTGGCTGACAAGGCGGCCTCCATTCCTGTGGGGACTCCCTTCTTCCGTCCACCTCCGTCATCGTCATCCCAGACTTTATAATTAACCTGACCCGGGACATGGCGAGTGTCCATCCTGCCTCGCCGGTGGCTGTTGGAACCAATGTTGATGGTAGAGAGTGAGGAGGAGGCCAAGAAAGGATTCTGAGGCACAGCGCACACCAGGTCCCAAACAAAGCACGGAGGACACAGCTCACACGCTCTCCGGTCACAGCTCTCCTCTCTCAGGGCCGCCGCCGTTTGCTATCGAGTTGGTCTGATTCGATACTGGATCAGTAACGTCACGATTCGGGATATAACTTGAAATGTCCACGGCTTGTATGGAATTCCCACGCATACGCTCGGGGAGGACCTGACGGAGGCTACGCCCCTTCTTGGTGACACCTCGACAGCCGTTCGCCAGCTCACGGAGTGAGCGACGCTTTAGAATTCCAGGGGAACGCACCCGTGCACGCTTCGGCGTGCAGTCATGCGGGTGGCCCGAAGGGCATATTTTGAACAGACGGAGGAGCTGTCTCTGCACGAGGACAGGTGACAGCCGGACAGGTGCCCGTGCTCACTGCCGGCCTCCAGATGGCTCGCTGGTGCTGGCGGGCAGTCCTTCGGGTCCTGCCTTCGTTGGCTGGCTGACAGAATTCACAGTACCTGGAATTCGAGGCAATTCATGGGGCCGGCTGAACACGCTCCTTATGTAACTTGAGAGCGAATAGTTGAGCAGGCATATGTCCCCTTTAAAGGACAGACACAGCCGCCCGCGGGTATCGGTTTCTACGGCTGCATAACAAATGACCTCAGATGTAGTGGCTTCATAAGACAGTGCTCATGTGTTGTCTTGCTGAGTCTAGGGGTGAGACTCTGGCCCCGTCTTCGCTGGGTTCTCTGTTCTTGATCCTACAGGGATTCTGTCCAGGAGTCGAGTGGGCCACCTTGCTTTCTGGAGCTCACGATCGTCCAAGAATTCAGTTCCTTGTGCCGCTGGCCTTGAGATCCCCCTCTCTCGGTGGCTGCCAGCAGCTCCTTCAGTACATGGCAGCTTCCTGAATGTCAAGGCCAGCAGGAGACTCTCTTGCTGCAGTCGGCCGAGAAAGAATCTCACACGACGTCCGCTAATCTAGCGAGCGGCATCTCCCACGTCACGTATCCACGTTGGAGGTTCTTTAGCAGAACGTTCCGCCCCAGCCTTGACCACCTGTCCTTTCTTTCTTTCTCAGACGGTGCCCGTTTTTTTATGCTTCCGCACCAAAGAAACTACGTCTTCTCCGACTCCATGAAAAACAGCAAACGGTTATCAACGTGTCCGCACAGAGCCTTTTAGATGCTGTGCTTATCTTCTGTTCTGCTTTCATGCCCCATAAGATACGTGCTGTTCTCATCTCTGAACAAGTTAGGATGGGCCCAGATTCGGTGCCCACTGACAGGGAGGGGCTTGCGAGATATCCTTATCCTTCTCAAAGGTCCAGGAATTCCTTGTCCCTTGAAGGTCTGGTACCCACCTCCAGCGCAGGTAGCTGGGGAGCTCCTTAGAAACTCAAGCCCTTCACAGTGCTTCATAGGTTCAGCGGCTCAAGTTCATTGGCTAACGCCATGCTCATCTGCGGGCAGCGCTGCCCGCTACTCAGGCAATGCAGGCATTAATTAACGCTCTGAAGCTCCATGGGAGCCAAGGCTGTAGAAATGACTCTGGTCCTGAGACTTCCGGCATCGTCCGGCTCTGGCAATAAGCTACTAGCCCTCCCTCCTCCTGCTTACCCATGAGTTTTGATGAGTTTAAGTTTTGTTTCATTTCGATGCATACGTAGAGAGGTAGCACGTGGGAGGTTTTCTCAGCTAATAAGCAGACGACCTCTCCCCCATCCTGAGGTCAGGACACATTGCCCAGCTTTCTTGGTGTGTAGAGGCTGATACTTATTTTCCGTGACCAGTGGTGGAATGCAGAGCTGCGGGGTCCTCGATACCAGTTTTATGAAAGAATTCGCAGGGGTGGATAGTGCCCCGTGTAGACCCTTGAGAGGCTGCCGTGTCTTCGCCCTCGCTGACGGGTTGATAGAATCCGCACCCCATCCCACCCCGGACACTGCCTTGGGGTGTCAGCTCTTCTGGGAACGCTGTGCTGTTCCCTTGTTTTTTTCTGTTTTCCCGGGGACTTGACTTGGGGAATTCGCACCGCGGGATGCTACCTGGACGCCGTATTGAGAAGTCGCTCTAAGAGAAGAGGCTCCGCAGAGAAC
>NW_011898874.1:1356-2763 GCF_000151845.1 Pteropus vampyrus | reverse complement strand
CCTCAGCAAGAGGCATGTGCAATGGCAGCTCTTTTGTGGCTTCTTTTCCTTCAGGGCGGTTGGAAGTGTTTTCTGAAACCAGTGCAATCTGTGGCTCTCAACAGCAGGAACAACTGGTTTTTCAGGCTGTTGAGAAAAAATCTATGATTTATATGGTTGAAACATGATGTGTTGATTCTCTCTCCCACACACCCTTTCAACCCCTAAAATTCTAGAACAAACTGAGAATTCATGTGAATCAGTTTATTAACTTTTACAGACAAATAACATACACGCAAAAAAGGGTACAAGTAACCACACAGTTCTCTGGGTTTTTGCACACTGAACACACCTTTGCAGTGAGCACCCAGATGAAGAAACACAGCGTGACTGCTGCCCAGGAGCGCTCCCGTGACCCTCTCCATGGGGCGAACCACTATCCTGACTTCTAACTTCGTATATGTGGAATCACCAAGATGTTCTGGTTTTGAGCTTAAAGAGTTCTAAGCAGGGTGGTGCCCTAAGGCTGAGGGAAGATTCTTGTGTGTCCATGGTCTGGAAGAGATGTTGGTTTATTGGCTGGGGTGGAGATGGATTTGTGGGCTCCTCCTTGAGAGCAGTGGGCATGAGAAAATATGATGGTGTTTGGGGGGCTGCCAAGGGCAGGCAGTACACTGAACTTGCCATTGTGTTGGCAACGTTGTCCGTGCCACTGATACATAACCATTTTCTTAAAGGCCTAATTGTTCAGGAAGTATTAAAAGCTGAGAGCTGCCTGTTGGGGGTGGAATGGGGTTTTGAATTGGAGCCAGAGAGAAATGCCATGTGTCGTTACTGATAGAAATCTGATCATCCCCGGATGCCGCCTGTCAGCATGTGGGCTCCTGTTTTCTGATGCCTGTTGACAAAGGAGATAGGAGGATGCAGCTCTGCCTAATGAGTTCCTTGTCTCTTTGCCGAAGGTGTGGGGTTTCTTTGAAGGAAGCCATTAGCTGCTTTGGTAGTTTGTTTAAAAACAACTGAAATCTGTCTTGTTGGTGTGGAGGTTCCATGTGCTCTTAACGCTAGTCCTTGACACCAGCAGCTGGGAGCTCTGCTGGCAGGTGTGGGCATAGCTGGGCTTCTCAATGATTTGTTCTCACATTACTTGAATGTGTGGCTGGGATGGTTTATATATATATAGAAACACTTAGTTTGTGTGGTTCAGGGGAGCAAAACAAGTAGCAGATCCTGTTAAAAGTGGTTCCTATTTATTCAGTATTCATTCAACATTTATTAAGCATCAACTGTGTGCCAAGTGCTAGGGATGACTTTATTTACAGTTATCGGGCTAATTAACCTTTATGTATGCACAGCATTGCAGGTAAGTTGATTATTGGTTTGAAGGCTATATGTTGTGCATTTGTCTCTCCTGATGTGTGGTTCTCA
>NW_011898874.1:0-311 GCF_000151845.1 Pteropus vampyrus | reverse complement strand
GCTTCTCAATGATTTGTTCTCACATTACTTGAATGTGTGGCTGGGATGGTTTATATATATATATAGAAACACTTAGTTTGTGTGGTTCAGAGGAGCAAAACAAGTAGCAGATCCTGTTAAAAGTGGTTCCTATTTATTCAGTATTCATTCAACATTTATTAAGCACCAACTGTGTGCCAAGTGCTAGGGATGACTTTATTTACAGTTATCGGGCTCATTAACCTTTATGTATGCACAGCATTGCAGGTAAGTTGATTATTGGTTTGAAGGCTATATGTTGTGCATTTGTCTCTCCTGATGTGTGGTTCTCA
>NW_011898873.1:3397-5334 GCF_000151845.1 Pteropus vampyrus | reverse complement strand
GAGGGCGTCCAGCGCGCACTGCAGGGTCCTCCCCGGCCTCTGAACGGCCGGCAGCTCGGGGTCCAGCAGCGCGCCCTCCGAGGCCGGAATGAGGGTGTGGTATTTCTTCAGCAGGAAAGAGAGGCAGACCCACTGGTCGTGAATATACTGTGCGACTACCTTGCCCCATCCTTGGGAAGAGGAGGACTCTTCAGAAACACTGGAACGAGAACCAGAGTCACTGCCCCATCGTCCCTGAGTCTGTCGCCTGCTCTGCACACTGCCCGCCCCCTTACCCGGGAGGTGCCGCGGCCACTGTGAGCGTCCTGTGTACCGGACGCACGGAAATCACGGGGCCTCCACGTGCCGGCCGCCCGAGGACAGGCACTCTCTCTCTCTCGCTTTGAACGATTCGCTCAAAACTAAGCAGCAGGTGCCCGGCTGCCCAGCTGAGACGCACGACACAGTGACCACGACGCCCGACGGGCGCCCCATCTGCACCGGCGGGCGGCCCCTGGCTGCCTCTAGGAAGGGCGGGCACGGACCCCGGCGAGGACGCACCTGCTCCGGGGCTTCTGCAGCGTCCGGCTGAGCGGGAGGGAGGCGAGGAAGCTCTCGGCGGGGCCGGCGTCCAGGGCGTCCTGCGCGCGCTCCGGCTGCCGGGCAGTGGCCTCGCATACCGTGGCCAGGGCGGCCATACTGACCACCATCTGAATCTGCCTCCCGAGGGTCGGCTCCTGCGGAGGGGACAGGCAGCGTCACCCCCACGGGCCGGCCTCGGCCCCAGCCTGATCGCCCGTCCGGGTTGGGGTTTTGCACCTCCCCCCGCCCCCACCTGGTCCCGCACAGCAGGGCACCCAGCGTCACCCTGCGCTGCCGGCCGGCGGGCAGCGGACGTGGAGTGGCGATAACAACCCAGCGACACAGACCGAGGCGGTGGTGCGCTCCCCGCGTCCGGCAGGCGGGCCCGCACCCCTGTGGCCCCGGAGCCTCGGCCTTCGCCTCAGACGCACGTCCGCCCCCTGCCCCCTCCTCCGGGGTCTCGCTGTAACTGCGGGGCAGAAGGTGCTTCTAATAAAGGCTCCGGGGACAGAGATAAGTAACTCCTCAATCAGCTGCACGTTGCTTTTGGAGGTGACACGGCACAGCCGTCAAGAGCTGTCAAGAGCTGCTCTGCACACTGCCCGCCCAGGAGCGGGACCCAGGAGCCACACGGCCGAGGTGTGACTCCCACTCTGCACTCGGGGCCAGCGTGCTGTGGACACACTGCGCCTGGACGTTGTCCCCTGCGAGGCGGGGGCAGTCGCAGAGCCGCTGGACTCTTCCACAGGGTCACTGCGAAGATGAGACAAACGGGGCAAACACGTGCAGTGCCTGGGACGCCCGTGGGCAGGACTCTCACGAGGCGGTGGCACTGGAGAGGCCAGCGCGGTGTCCCCAGGCTGCCAGCCAGCAACACCTCTGCCGGAGGGAGCTCTCTGCTGCCCGTGCCACACCTTCCCTCACGCCCCACAGTAAATCGAGTGTCTCTGCAAGTAAATGTCACGCGGCCACACCGCCAACACACAGAACAGAATTCAGTGCTGCTTCTGGGCCGGTGTATCCTGTCGACCGTCATGGAACTCAGTGACCAGCCAGCCTCAAAGGACTGCGGCACGGTTCATGGTTCCGGCCCACGTCCAAAACTCACAGTGTCCTGTCCCGCCGCTGATGTGCTGATTTGTACGAGACAGGACGCCGAAATATTAATCGGTCCTCTATTTTTTTAGGACAGTTATTGAAAACTACTTTAAAAATTAGGTTATTGAAGCAATCGAGTAGCTTCGCTGTCTTAATTAGCAGCCCAGACCGCTAATTATTACTCAGCTTAGCTTTATTAAACACTCACCACGCGTGAAGCGAAAATGGCTCGCATTTACGGAGGACTTTCTACGTGCCAGCCACTGGTGAGCTGCCTT
>NW_011898873.1:0-402 GCF_000151845.1 Pteropus vampyrus | reverse complement strand
GAGGAGCGCGGAGGAGCAGCCTGCGGCGGGGACACAGACGGGACGGCCGCTGCAGCTGGGGACGCGCGTGAGGTCACCAAGACGGGAGAGGAGGGGCCGGCCAAGCCTACGGCTACAGGCGAGGACGGACATTCAGAGGACAGTGAGAGCGATGGCCAGAGAGACGGGAGGACCAGGAGAGGTCAGCGTCACCGAAGCTCAAGTGGGCGGTGCTTAAGGGGGAGCAGTGACCAGTGGGAACGAGGAGTCAAGAAAAACACAGTGTATGCCACTGCACTGTGACAAAGAAGTCACTGACGGCTTCAGAGAGCCACCTGACGCGGGCGGACACGGGGCGGGGACCGGAGGGGTCTCCGCACAGGTCAGCTCACAGCAGGGGTGCGGTGCCGGGAGGGGGGACAC
>NW_011898872.1:0-2482 GCF_000151845.1 Pteropus vampyrus | reverse complement strand
GTTACAGTACAAAGAAAACCACACGTTTCTCTTCCTAAAATGTTCTATGGTCACCACTTTTTACTTAAAATTGAAATCCTAGCAATATCACTCAAGGAACATAATTAGAATTTTTAGAAAATAATTGCTTAAAATCAGCAGGCACAAGAAGGAAAGTGTAGTTTTTCCTAAGAAACTATTATTTTTAGAGAAGTATAAAGCACATTCTAACAGGTAATGGTTAATTTGATGATATAACTAAGGTATAACTAATGCTAAACATTCTGAGTATATACGCATGTAAATGTTTCTTTTAAAATAATTGGACAAGGTTATTCTAAGACAGTATAACTTTCATACAATAATTTGTTTTATTTTTAAACATAGTGAGACACTGATGTGGCTTTTGGTGATACATATTAAAAAGAAAGACCCAATGCTGTAGAGGGTGAAGTGAGTTCTGAAATTGGTCACAGCAAACAATTTACTTAGGAATGATATCCAATTTAAAAATCACAATGGCCCCTGTTTATTTAGGAGGAAAAGAGCGATTTTAAAAATGTCTAGGAGTTTTTAGCTCTATTTATTGCTCTCAGACATGGTCCTGGAAAGAAGACTGAAGAATCACTCAGGATGTTTCCAGTAGCTGCCTTTGTCAGCCATCCTGAAAGCTGTAAAAGTTCCCCTACTCCTGTAAAAACCCAACGACATTTTATAAACGTAAAGCATGCTGATTTTAGAAGGGTTCATAATTTAGAATATTTTTACAGGTATTGTGCTGGCTGGAAAATTACTGCTTGGCTATCGCCCATGGAACATAGGCTATCGCCCATGGAAACATAACAGTCTAACAATAAGCTTTCTGCTTCTGTACCCCCGCTTGCACAACCAACCTGTGGGTTGACACATAGTGAATAAGAGAAAAATAGACCTTTGTGTTTAAGACAGAATGAGGAATGGGATTTAGGGCTTAAAAACCCTGTACCTCTATATTTTGGGGCTGCTTAATTTGGGGTCTGCGTACCCCTGGCAGACCCAGCTGGCTGAATAAAGAGCATGTTTCCTATAACTCACTGATTTCTGGTGGTCCGTGTGTCTTTCGGGGGCTGGCGGCTACAACATTTGGAGGCCCCAGCGAGATCAAGGAGTGGCCCTGGGATCTAAGACCGGACCGGCCTCCGAAGCGGTTGCTGTCCCTGTTATGGATTCAAAGGGGTGGGCAACCTGAGATGTTCCAGGGCCCTTGAATGCTGTGAAGGGTCAGTACAATCGTCAAGGACACAACCTTTAGGACATGCTCTTTGTTCCTGGTCCCAATGGGAATCTGGAATCTCTGAGGCCTCGGTGTCTAGATAAAAGGTACCTTCCTGTTTCTGTTGACCGGTCAGTGGGGGTCCGTGGAGAGACTGGACGCAGTCATATCTCCCGGACCATGGCCAGGCCACAGGAAGCCACCTCCTGTGCCCTGTTGTTGGGTTCTGTTTATTGTCTCTGGTCTTGTCTAGGTTGTAGGTGGCGAACTTCTCTGGGTCCACCTACACCCCAGTAATTGTTCTTGTCTGAGTGTCTGATTGTTCTTGTCCGACTGTCTGTTTTGTGTTTTCTGCGCAAGCAATGGGGAGAAGCCTGAGTTCACAGAAGACACCCTTGGGTTGTCTCCTGCGACATTTCAAAGAAGGGTTTGTAGAAGGAGCTGACTATGGCATAAAGTTTTCTCCAGGCAGACTTAAAAACATTGTGTAAAGTTGAGTGGCTGTCTTTTGATGTAAACTAGTCTCCGGAGGGTTCTTTTGACAGGAGTTTAGTGAGGACTGTTTGGAAGATTGTCACGGGAGACCCGGGACATCCCAATCAGTTTCCCTACATCAATCAATGGTTAAACCTTGTTCAGACACCCCCTCCTTGGGTCCGCCGGTGTGCCCTTTCTCTAGGGGCGCGAGTCTTAGTTGTGGGCCCCCCGAAACATGCAGCAACTGAATCTCCAAGACAGCCCAGTCCCTCAGTCCTCCAATCTCCACCGGAGGACAGTGACCTTCCCCCGCCCTATAATCCAGGACAACAGAGGCCAAATAGCACCGCCTCACCTCCTCAGACGCGGGCAGGTAACCCCTATGGGCCTTCTGCTCCTGTTCCGGGTGGGGCACCAGCCAATACCACCACCCCAGCCATCCTCCCCTTGTGAGAAGCACCACCCCAGGGGCATCACACAGACAGGCCCTTTATGGTTTACGTGCCTTTCTCGACTAGTGACCTGTACAACTGGAAGGCACAGAATCCGCCTTTCTCTGAAAAACCCCAGGCATTAATAGGACTCTTAGAAAGTGTCTTTCAGACTCACTGCCTCACCTGGGATGATTGCCAACAGCTTTTAATTACCCCCTTCACGGAGGAAGAACGGGGACGCATTCGGAGTGAAACACAAAAGATAGCTGCGGGAGGGAGGAGAGTTGAGGAAGCGGGAACAGACTGAGGAGGAATTTCCCTCCACCCGGCCAGACTGGGG
>NW_011898871.1:2388-3414 GCF_000151845.1 Pteropus vampyrus | reverse complement strand
AGATTCTCCAACTATACATAAGTGCATTAAAGTTTAAGAATCACTGATCTACTTGATTATTAATGTTACAGCCTTGGTTGGAAACCCTACCTATACATTAAGGAGCACTTTCCTAAATAGTGTTGGAAAAACCCATCTCCAGAAATTGTGATTTAATTGGTCTGGGTTGAGGTCTATCATGGTGGTGGACCTAATTATACTTTAGAGTTTTCCCCCTTGAAAAACTACATTGAAGTCTCAGATCAGCTCTGACTTCTCAGCATGCTCCAATTCTGGTTTTAGAAGCCAGGTATGACCAGGTATACCTGAGGCTACCCTGAGGGAAATGTGCACTGAGCAGGAATCCTCTGGGGCATTGCCATGCCAGGGGCATCAGTTTCACAGCTGCTGAAATACTACTGCATATATTCCCTCCTTCTGTTATGCTCTTCCAGGACTCGGTTCATTGAAAGAAAAGCATCATGCCTTCCTACTCCATAGGCCAGTTTGGATTTGCCGTCTAGGGCCACTCAGGTGCTGAATAGCCTAAGGTTTCAGGATAGCTTACCCACCTATCAGATTGGGCCCAATTTTTTTTTTTTTTTTTTTTTAGTTTCATTGTTCCTGGACAGCAAAAGGAAATTAAATAATGGTTCTCACAAACCTTTGGAAAATATACTTTTGCTATTGACCAGACACTATTAAATTAAGAATTCCAGTATGATGGGCGCTTAAGAATGTTCAACCTATTACTTAATAAGTGGCTCAAAGAGACAACATTAAATGCCACTTGAACCTGAATATAGGTGGTGAGGGAGGAGGGTGCAAGGACTATCCATTTCCTTTACTAATGCACCCCCAGTGACAGAAATCATACTTTGGCACAAGGCATGCTCTGAATAAGTATTTGTGGGTTGAATAATCCCTCAAAACCCAGTTAACTTCTGACCATTCAAAGTTACTGAACGTGTCTGCAATGGAAACTGTGGAGACTGTTTTACCAAGGGATTTCTAAATAAAGCTCCAAATCTGCTTTTAGAAATTAAA
>NW_011898871.1:0-397 GCF_000151845.1 Pteropus vampyrus | reverse complement strand
AGCCCTGTGTTGACCTCAGTGCAGGCACCTGTGCTTTTATTCAGAAGCTGTGGTGAAACACTCTGGGTTGGCTTCTCTGCTTTGACTTGCAGCGGCAGTTACATGCGGTCAGGAGGGGTGATCCTACGGAATGGTTCTCAACCTTGGCTGCATCTTGGGTCACTGGGGACTTTAAAAAAATAAAAAAAACAACATCTACCCCCATTTTAGGATGTAATTGGTTTGGGGTGTGATTTGGGCATCCAGAGTTTTTAAAGCTCCCCAGGTGATTCGAATGTGCAGCCAAGATTGAAAACCACTGGGCTAAAGAGGTTTCCACACTTGGTTGGTAATGAGGAGAATCAAAGTCAATCTCTTGCCTCTTCTCCCAGCGAAATTAGCTGGTTAGGATGAGAGT
>NW_011898870.1:297-655 GCF_000151845.1 Pteropus vampyrus | reverse complement strand
ATGGCGCAGCCTGTGAGCGGAGGTCAGCGGGGAGGTCACGGGGACCAGGGACAGCAAGCGGGGTGGAGGAGGGGAGATCTCAGGCTCGAGGCCGGGAGCTGGGCCACCGAGTCTTCTGACGTCCGGGCTTCGCGTCTTCCACAACAAAATGGCTGCCGTGAGTGAAGACTACATTTCCCAGCATTCCCTGCAGCGCGGTGCGGCCACGTGACCGCACCCGGACCAATAAGGCCGAAGGTGAACGTCGCCTGACACCGCAGCCGGCTCTGCTCCCCTTCTTTTGTGATTCTTGCTCGGTGTGGGGCCGCAGGCTCAGCGGCTGCCCCAACCGCGGGATGAGGGGCGCCGGGGGAGGGCC
>NW_011898870.1:0-247 GCF_000151845.1 Pteropus vampyrus | reverse complement strand
GCTCTGCTCCCCTTCTTTTGTGATTCTTGCTCGGTGTGGGGCCGCAGGCTCAGCGGCTGCCCCAACCGCGGGATGAGGGGCGCCGGGGGAGGGCCCGGGGGGGGAGCCCAGGACGGCGGCCCCGCTGCGGCCCCGCAGAGAGACTCGCGCCGTCTGTCTTGGGTGTCGCGTTGCTCTCTGTCGCAGGGCGCGTCCGAGGCGATGATGGACTGGTGGCTCCGGGCGGCTGTGCTGCCGCTACGCGGGC
>NW_011898869.1:3515-5612 GCF_000151845.1 Pteropus vampyrus | reverse complement strand
GCCCTGGACAAGGACGAGGGTCGGGCCTCCCCCTGTACGCCCAGCACGCCGTCTGTCTGCTCACCGCCCTCTGCTGCCTCCTCCGTGCCGTCCGCCGGCAAGAACATCTGCTCCAGCTGCGGCCTTGAGATTCTGGACCGGTATCTGCTCAAGGTGAGACAGGGGCGGGGTGCTGCGTGTGTGCTGGCGGGGTGTGGGCCCTGGGCTGCAGGGAAGCAGCGCCGCACCAGGTCCATCCACTGAATTCCGAATCCTGGTTCAGCCTCTGCCTGATTGCGCGGCTTTGCGCAAGCCTTCGCGTCTCTCTGAGCCCCCGGGGTCCCGTCTGAAAAATGGGAAGGGTTTATTTCTACCTCCCTGAGCATCACTGTTACAGAAGAAAAGTGGGGGAGTCACATGCACCGTCAGAGCTCCAGCGTCTCTAACTGCAAATGGAGCCGGGGAGGCTGGGGCCCGGTGTGAAAAGAGGCCCTCACTGAGCCGCCCCCACTCCAACCCTCCCCAGGTCAATAACCTCATCTGGCACGTGCGGTGCCTCGAGTGCTCCGTGTGTCGCACGTCGCTGAGGCAGCAGAACAGCTGCTACATCAAGAACAAGGAAATCTTCTGCAAGATGGACTACTTCAGGTAGGCTGCGGCCGCTGGGCCAGCAGTGTCGCCGCAGGCAGGCCCCCGGCGCGCGCGTGGAGGCCGGCTTTGCGACGCGTGGTGTCTGGCTCCGGACTCCCGCGTCTTGAGTGTACTCCGGGTGCGCCGCAAGGGCCCCGCACGCCGGTTCTCAGCGCCACGAACCAGGAGCTCCAGGCTATGCGCAGGTGTTGGCACGAGCCCGGGCCCGAGATCCGCCTCCGATTCCTGCGGCCCACTCGGTTTCGGTCGCGACTCTGGCTCCGCCTCGGGTTCTGCCTGAGTCTCAGGCTCCAGTTCCGACCTCCAGTGCCTCGGTCGAGCCCTGATGTCCCGGGCTCTGGCCCCAAACCGCTCGTATCCCAGCCGCCAACCATGTGGCTGCATCTCCAGTGCGCTCAGGCTCTGGGTTCAAACCCTGCTTCGACTCCAGCCGTGCCAGCGTCTCTCCGGGGCCGGACCCTGAGCTGAGCTCGACTTAACCCCGGTTCTGACCCCGGTTCCGCTCGGAGTTAGAGGCTGGCACGAGCCTTGCATCGGTCTCAGATCCGATCCCACATCAAGCACCTCGTCCTAAATCCCAACCTCGGTCTCCGGCTGCGCCTCAACTCAGACCCCGGCGTCGCTCTAATGTCATTTCGAGTATGGGGTTCTGTCTGGGTCCCAACTCCATCGTCCTTTCGGACCCGGCTTCAGCCTCTTCCGGGTGTGGGCTCCGACTGTGGGCCGCCGGGATGGGAAGGGAGAGAGTCGGGTGCCGCAGCCAGATCCCTTACTTAGCAGAATTACCGGGGGCTTTGCTCTCCGCACCTCAGTGCCGCGCGTCCTGGCGGCCGTTGACCGCAGTGGGGCTCCTCCTTCCGACGCACGGATGTGTCTCCGCCGCTTGCTCTAGCCTAGCTCCTAAACAGTGCGTGCGGCTTTGGCCCGACCGGGTCATGGGGTCGAGGTCACTGTGAGGTCAGGGGCACAGAGGTCGCCTGCCTGATCACCTCGGGAAGCTTGAACCAAGCCTGACGGGGGGACCGCTGGGCCTACGGAGTTGGAAGAGAGTGGAGTGGAATTGGTTTCTGGGAGGGATGCCTATTCCCAAGGGATTTCTCAGAAGCAGAGCATGCTACTCCCCTATAACCCACTCCCCAACCACAGACATCCTTCCCAACCTTGCCTCTGGAGAGGCCATGGCTTCAGTCTTCTTGGAAAGACCCCACCCCAGAAAGATCCCCTGAGAGTCAAGGAAGGTGGTGGAAGGCAATGCCGCAGCCGCTACCCCTGGCATTGAGTCTTCTGAGACTTGGAAAGAGAGGACCTTGAGTCTGGGGGGAAGTTTTCAGCATTTTGGGCCTGGGTACTGTGGGGAAATCATGGGAAGCATGATTCAAGAAGTGGGCCCTTCTTTTGTGTATGGGTGTGAAAGGGTGAGCATGGAAGGCAGCTATACCAAGTGGCTTAAGACTCAGTGTGCAAGAG